>NC_142811.1:42445874-42498374 GCF_049724085.1 Artemia sp. Qi Xiang Cuo | reverse complement strand
TGTGCATGTAAGTTTTCGTGTGCTTCCCAAATCATGAGTTTCAGACAACACACTCCTATGAGTGTCTAAGAAATCTAGCTCATAAAAGTCAAAAATAGCAAATTAACCATCCCGAATCATAGGTTTCAGTCAACACACACCTACGAATGGCTATGAAATCCTGCTCAGAAAAGTCAAAAAATATCAAACTAGTCATCCCAAACTATATGTTTCAGACAACAAACACCTATGAAAGGCTAAGAAATCCAGCTCAGAAAAGTCAAAAGTAGCAATCCATCCACCCCAAATCATAGGTTTCAGACACTACACACCTATGAAAGACTAAGAAATCCAACTCAGAAAAGCCTGAAATAGCAACCCACACATCCCAAATCATAGATTTCAGACACCTCACACCTACGAAAGACTAAGAAATCCGGTTATGAAAAGTCGGAAATAGCAAATTACACATCCCAAACTATTGGTTTCAGACAACATTCACCTACGAAATACTAGAAAACCTTAGCTCAGAAAAGCCTGAAATAGCAAACTACACATCCCAAATCATAATGTTCTGACAACACATACCTATGAAAGGCTAAGAAACCTAGCTCAGAAAAGTCGAAAATAGCAAACTACACATCCCAAATCATAGGTTTCAGACACTATACACCTATGAAAGACTAAGAAATCCAACTCAGAAAAGCCCGAAAAAGTAATTTACATATCCCAAATCAAAAGTTTCAGACAGCATTCACCTACGAAATACTAAGAAACCTTAGCTCAGAAAAGTCTGAAATAGCCAACTACTCATCCCAAACTCAAAGTTTCAGACAATAAACACCTATGAGTGACTAAGAATCCTAGCTATGAAAAGTCCAAAAAGCAAACTACACCTCCCAAATCATAATTTTCTGAAAGGACACACATATGATAGGCTAAGAAATCTAGCTCAGAAAAGTCAAAAATAGCAAATTAACCATTCCAAATCATAGGTTTCAGACACCACTCACCTATGAAAGACTAAGAAATCCAACTCAGAAAAGTCAAAAATAACAAACTACATATCCCAAATCATAAGTTTCACTCAACACACATCAACGAAAGGCTAAGAAACCTAGCTCATAAAAGCCTGAAATAGCAAACTACTCATCCCAAACTATTGGTTTCAGACAACATTCACCTAGGAAATACTAGGAAACCTTAGCTCAGAAAAGCCTGAAGTAGCAAACTACACATCCCAAATCATAGGTTTCAGACAACACACATCAACGAAAGACGGGTGCTCGGGGAGACCCTTTGAGGGTCTGTGGGTCCCTTGAGGGTGGGTGGTCGTTGGGGCGCTGGGGGGGACGTTTGGGGCCGGGGGGGGGGGCTTGGGGGGCGGGGTATGGCATTTGGGGGGGTGGGTTGGCTTGTGGGGTGCCGGGAGGGCCGTGGGGGGCCGGGGGGACATTGGGGGACCGGGGGAGGGCCTTTGGGACCCCGTTGGTCCTTTGGGAGCTCGATGTGCCTTTGGGGGGCCCGGGGATGGCATTTGGGGGTCTGGGTGGGCCTTTGGGGCGCCGGTGGCCCTTTGGGAGCTTGGGTGGGCCTTTGAGTGTCCGGGGGGACAGTTGGGAGCCTGGGGGACATTTGGGGCCTGGGGATGGCACTTTGGGGGTCTGGGTGGGCCTTTGGGGGACCGGTGGAGGGCCTTTGGGAGTTTGGGGGGCTTTGAGGACCGGGGGCTTCCTTCGGGGTTGGGGTAGGAGGATTGGAACCCTTTGGGGTTGGGTTAGAGGACCTCACAACACTGTTCAAATGAAACTTGTGTATTATAACGACCACAGTCTCACCCAAATTCTCTTCTAAAATCTCTTCCAAAATCTTCTTTTAAAATGTCTCTATCTGTTTCGCCGAAATAATTCCACAACCTGTCTAAAACGGTTTCGCCCAAATAATCCCTAAACGTAAATTCAGCGTGTTCCTTTTGTTTGGCATCCCTGCGCTGGCACATTTCAAATTAATAAGAAACCTTTTCGCGTGCTAAAACAATTCATCGCTAAGATGTTTCTTGCCTAATTGTTTCCATGGCCTTTGGTTATTAATATCTTTTGGAGTTCGACCAGTAGAACTGTTCCCGAGGCAAAGACATTAATGACTTGGATCTATTCCTGGAGCAGTACCTGTCAGACATTACTAAACTTTGCCCGGAAACAATTTGATTAATGACTGACAGCAAAGTGAGAAAAATACTGTTTTTCCATTCTCACTGACAAAAACCATAAAACATACATAAATTGCTGTTGACATCCATGAAAGTGAGAAAGTTCCTGTTTTTCCATTCTCACTGACAAAAACCATAAAAACATCAAAATTCCTGTTTTTCAAATTCTCACTGACAAAGTCCATAAACCACGTGGCTCTATGCCCATATATGGTGTGGTCGTCGGATCAATAGGGTCATCTCTACTTATATATATATATATATATATATATATATATATATATATATATATATATATATATATATATATATATATATATATATATATATATATATATATATATAACGTACTTCTTCTCTGCTGGCTACGAGCTGTAGAGCAACTGTCCCCCCCCCCCCCCCACCAAAAAAAAGAAAAAGGAAGGCAGAAAATTTTACATCAGAGCAATTTTGAACTGGGAGTTTTACCAATTAAAACTATTTAATGGATGAATTGTTTATTCGGCTCGTCAGAGCAGTCAGGCATTAAAAGATATAGCATTATTTGTGTTCCACATTCTTAAAAGCTCAGCTTCCCGACAGTTTAAATTTTATAGCTCATTTCTGATTTTAGTGTTTAATTTTTCGCATTTCAATTTTTTTGTCTTAATTCATCCCTCGGCATCTATTTCAATTTAAGAATAATTCTGTCACTTTTGACATAAATCTATGTAGGTTTTGAGGGATTTTTAATTATGGGCCATGTTCATTTCTTAACGCTTTGATGTGTTTTTCAATATCAAAACAAAATTGAAAAAAAAACATTTACTATCACTCCAAAATAGTTTAGGTATGACAATAGTTTAGTGGGTCAAGTGTAGGATGTGCACTCTTTGGCTGACCATACTCTAGAGCCTTAGTTTTGAAAAAAAAAAGACAAATGTGAATGACCCCACATTCATATGTATTTAAAGAGCAGAAAAGACACACGATAGTGTTGCAGTGACGTCGTGTATAGTATAAAAGGTGTTTTTACTTAAAGATTGCAAATACTTAAAGCTTTACCTAAAAGGTTGCAAAAATTTAGCATAATTAGTATATTATACTAAAAAAAAACAATTAGTCTAAATATACCTAGAGGACGACACGAAAAAACCCAAGTTAATGGCAATTTAAGCTTCCTTCAGATGAATACGCTTAAAATTTTGAGTAATAGAATTTAAGTATCACGAGGGGAACAAATTTCTAGGTAGGGCATGGCCCAAGATCGATTGGGAGTCATTGCTCTAACACCATTATTACATTTATCAATTCAAGTTATATATCTGGTTGCTCTTATGGCTTTTTAATATTTTATATATGTAACTATCAGGGCCGTATCCAGAATTTTTTTCGGGAGGGGGGGGGGGTGTGAAAGGACTTTTCCGGGGGGAGTTTTACAAAAGAAAATTTTAAAAACGCATCAATAATTTGTATTATATTCTTTTTTTTACGTTTTTACGACGACAATAAACAATAACGTGTAGCACTCTTAATTAAGACAGTGAACAAGCATTGAAAAAATGTAACATATTCCCTCGTCGGACTTCAGATCTAAATATAATCATCTAATAGAGATCCACTACCTATAAATGAAGCACATAAGCAAAAGCAAAACAAGCAAATTTAGTAAGCTATCGTAATTCACATTTGATTACATCATGTACATCATTATATTACAGTTTAACTCAAGGGATTTTTTGTCCTTTTTATTTTTTCCTTTTGTTATATAGCATTTTCCATCTCCTTAGGTTATTAATTGAAGAAAACTTTTTCCACAAATAAGTTTTTCAAGCAAAAGTAAAACACTCCATCAGACCAAAAATGAGCAAAAATAGAATCAAATAATCTACCAAACGTAAAACTACCACAAATCAACATCAATAAATAAATGAAACCCAAAACAAAAAGAAATTGCAATAAATAACCAATTCAAACTCAAAACAAGCAGAAATTAACATGATATACCTTCTCAAGGCCCGAACATAATTTGCACTTTACTGAAAAAAAAATACTAATGAATATTCATTATCAGCTTAATATGCGTATGCTCATATTTATTCTTTAAAGTCCTCATAATTTTTGTTCCATTAGAGTTAAAAAAGTGAAAACATTTTAATTATTTTTCAGTAAAGTGCAAATTGCGTTTTGGCTTTGAGAAGGCATAGGGGTTGTGAGCCCTAATCATGTTATTTTCTGCTTGTTTTGAGTTTGACTTGGTTATTTATTGTACTTCATGTTCGTTTTGGGTTTAATTTATTTATTAATGCTGATTCATGGTAGTTTTACGCTTGGTAGATTATTTGATTCTATTTTTGATCATTTTTGGTTTAATGGAATTCTTATCTTATTTTGGATAAACTTATTTTGTGGAAAAAGTTTTTTTAAATTAATTCTGTTTGTTTTATATTGACATAGTACTCTTCAGGAAAACAGAATTGGAAAGTTGATTGCCCTCCAATCACTTTTGACTCTTTAAAACGGCCCAAGAACTTTTAATTTCCAATCAAATTAGCTCCTTTAAAATATCAATGATATTACTAGCTAGTATAGAGCTGCCTATTGTTTAGATGCCCTTTTAATACCGGCATGCATATAGTTGTTCGTTTAATTGAAACTCCCCCTAAACATTCCCTAAAAGTTTCAACTTATTTCCCTTTGTGTCATTAGTTACAGTAACCATAGAAGTAGTATTTAAAGTATACACATAGTGTCTTGTGGCACTTGGCCTGAACTGGCCACAACTTGGCCTGAAATGTCTAACTTATAATGTAAGCCATTATTGTAATATGGCTTTGCCACCCTTTTGACAGTGTATATGCTCATAGTTCGTTTTGATTTAGTTCAACATCTGCCTAAATATTCCTTGAAAGCTTCCCCTTAATACCTTTAGCTTGTGTAGTAGCAATAGTAGCAGTAGCGGTAGTAGCATTAGTGGCAGTATGCACAAATCACCTTTGTTTTGTTTTTTTTCAACATCCCTTCAACACTCGATGTTTTTATTTTATATACAAATCAATTCTTAAGATTAGCTCATTTGACAATGTAAATTCACATAATGTCTTTTGTTAGTTTGAATTTGTCATCAATATTCTCTCAGATCTTACCTTCATAGACTTAACCCTAATAGTACTAGTATCAGAGTAGTTGCGGTGGTAGCAGGAGAAGTAGTTGCAGTGTTAGTGTTGTATTACTATTAGTAGTAACAGTAGTAGCAGCAGTAGTAATAGCGGTAGTAGCATGTACATCTTGTCTTTTGAACATCCCTTTCTTGCTGCCCCGGAAGTTACACCTTAGCACGGTAAGGGGTTCCAAAAATATTGCTGGTTTGCGCTTTTGACTTCTTTTGACGCCATTTTTATCTAATACTCCAAGCCTTACAAGTTGTTGCAATGGAAGTAGTAGTTGGAGTAGTTTAGTAACAGTAGTCGGATAAGTAAAAGTAGCAGTGGTAGTAGTGTTAGTAGTGACATGCATATATTACATTTTTGTCAAAAAACCAACAGAGAGACAAATCTCAATGAAAAAAAAAATATGAAAGACCTTAAATGCCACCGGGGTAGAACTTACAACCCTAACCCCCAGGCTCTGGCGGTTTGTAACAACCTCAAAAACCTATTATATATATATATATATATATATATATATATATATATATATATATATATATATATATATATATATATATATATATATATATATATATATATATATATATATATATATATATATATATATATATATATATATATATATATATATATATATATATATATATATATATAAAGGTTTCGCAGGGGAGCAGACAAAAAAAAAAAAAAAAGTTTTCCCCCTTCTTTTTCAATGCTACCTTTGATTCCTTTTCAATGCAATACTTCTAGGAAGCAGCATCATTGAAAGATCTTCACAGGATAATAATTGTCATAATGTTTAAAGGACTATCATAATTAGATATACGGTTAAAGGTAATATAGACTTTTCACTTAACAAAACCCTATCCCTTACTGTATCTGTATCTTGCATTGTTCTGTATCGAGGAATCGTGCTGCCACCCTTCCTTCAAAGAAATACAACGATAAAGTTTAGGAGTTATAAAAAATAATAATAATAATGATAAACAAACAACGGGTAGATTTTACGTGCAGAAAGAACGTTATAATGAATGATCCTATATGCTTCGATGATTCTGAATAGAAATTAATCATGATATTCTTTCTATGATTTTCCAAATTCGTGTCCTCTTTTCTAATATACGCTTGCAAGAGACTCAGTCTTGGGCTTTCCTTGGAAGTTTCTTTGAAATAGTTTTTGGTTTGCTGCTGAAACATATCAAGCTTTGGATCAAAGAATGGAGAAACTAATAAAACTTTGAGCTCTTGTTGTCTCCTCAAAGGAGAAAAAACACTTAGCCATTTCAACGACTCTCATGTCTTTTTATCATTTAGACACGTTCGCACGGAGAGGGACCTTTGAAAATAGTACCCAGATCTCGAAATGTTGATATTGCCTAATATTTGATGTGATTGTCAATTTAATTTCTGTTCGTTTCAGGTTACATTGATTTATTGGTATTTAATTCTTTTCGTTTAAGTTTTGATTATTATTTGATTTTATTTCTACTCTTCCTAGGTTTATATACATATATATATATATATATATATATATATATATATATATATATATATATATATATATATATATATATATATATATATATATATATATATACATAAAGAAAAGAAAAACGAGCAAAAATGGGGTTTCTATAGGCCAAATGAAGATACTGAAAAAACGAAGCGAATATTTCGAGAGGACAAACGCCTCTCTTCTTCAGCGCGAAACGAAACGATGTATCAATAAAAGCCAAAAATTAAAAGAATTAAAACCAAATACCTAACAACCATAAAAGCGAGTTATTCGCCAATATCCGCGATTTGCACAAAATCCAAAAAATATGATCTGCCATCAACGGATACTAGCGAACAACTGAACAAAAGAAAGAAATCAATTCATTCACTCGAAAAACAAAACGAACCAGCAATTAAATAAGTTGGAAAACTATGTCATTTGATTTTGGATTTTAATTAAGGCATTTCTTGCAGACACCCTTTGAGACCTAAGGGGTTGTTCACGTGTTTGATTAGATGACTGAGAAAGTGGTTCAAGGTTTATTTCAGGGATCACTAAAGTATCGGCTTCTCTTTTGAGAAAACCGAAATATAACTCATTTATTCTTAAATCACCGGAATCTCTGTTTAAAGCTAGACCTAAATGTTGGTATTTATAAATTTCAACAGCTTCTCTGTAGTGCTGGACAATACCCTTATCATTCGAAATAAGACTAGCTTGATTAAACAAAATAGTATGGTCTGGTTTTTCGAAAATGTGCTCTGCAAGGGCATAGTCAAAATTTTCCGTTTTTTTCCGCTTTTTAAGTGTATTATTAATTGAGCTAGAATGCTGGGTTAATCTATCTGTTAGTCGCTGATTAGTTCTTCCAATATACCAAAGACCACACGAACAAGGAATTCTGTAGACACCGGAGTTTTCACCTATCGGGATAGGGTCTTTTCCTTGATAAATTTGGGACCTGATAGTTTTTCTGGGTCTATAATAAGTGTAAATGTTATTTTTCCTTAGATTTTTTGAAATGTGGTCTGAAATCCCTTTAATGTATGGGAGACCAAGATAAACTGAATTTTCCCTTTGAATTTTGCTCGTTTTTCTTTCTTTATGTGATGTCAGGCCAATGTGGTTTAAGAAATTATATATATATATATATATATATATATATATATATATATATATATATATATATATTTTTTTTATATATATATATATATATATATATATATATATATATATATATATATATATATATATATATATATATATATATATATATATATATATATATATATATATATATATATATATATATATATATATATATATATATATATATATATATATATATATATATATATATATATATATATATATATATATATATATATATATATATATATATATATATATATATATATATATATATATATATATATATATATATATATATATTTACACTTTTTTCTCCAGAAGCCTTCTTTTTTTAAAGAAGTTGGGAATTCAATAAAAATATTAATGAGAAAAAGAGAAACCTTCTATAATTTTTATTGCAAAAGTTTGCTCTCTAGAGAGTAACTTATAAAGCTTTAATGAATTGATTGTGCCTTTTGAACCTCAGGTCTGCATTCATGAAAGAGGGTGTAATCATGCTGTGTAATTATAAGGTACACACGAAAAGTTAATGGTTATAAATATGAGTATTTTTCCCTCTGTATTTTAGGTCTTTTCTGCAGTAGAATTCCACATGGGGGGGGGGGGGGCAGGCTACTTGTCCCAGGTCATCTAGATAAGCACGTTTTTTATTGCTTGCGGTATTGGTTAAGGAGAGGGTAAGAACCTGAAATTGCTCCAATTGCTGAAAAACCCGCCTACGCCTCTTCAAACCTACCAGTTGTTCCTGGTCCATTTTCATAATAAAACATTTTCATGCTTTTTCGTTTGAATTTTCCCCCCTCATCACCGTTTAAAGGGAGGAAATACGTCCCCTGGAGGGTTATTTTTTTTTTACTGTATATTTACTGTATATTTTACTGGGCCATATTTTACCTATTTTTTTTATCTGAAAACCCATCATAACAAAAAGGGCATAGTATCTACAAAAGAAAAAACAAAAGCAAAAAAAAACGCACAATTCAAAACACAAGTAGAGACATTAATGCTAACATTAATAAACGTTACAGAGACAGTGATACAAGAGACATATATAGTATAGAAATTATTAGACAAGAGACACTTAATATAGAAAATACTAATAAAAATGAACACCAGCAAAACACTAATAAAGACAGTCGTTAATAAAAATAAAAAGCCTAAAAACAAAATTACCGGGCAATTTCCTTTTTCAACAAAGGGACTGTTATCTGCCATGCCATATCTATTATTAATCATTATTTATTGCTATTAAAAATTATTACAAAACTCGTCAAAACAGCAAGGAAAAAGACAGAGCATTATTTTCTTTTTTTAATCTTCTTCATTTTTATCTATATTGCTTTTGTTTAAAGTAGTCCAACGCAAATTGAAAGGGTCGAATATTTAAAGATTTTAGTGACTTTCTAAAAACATTCTTAAACACATAGAAGCAGGGAGGCAACTTGTAAAGAAATCCTATGGCTCGAACGTTCTTTTTTACCTTTAATGGGATTAGAATTTCACAAAGTAGAGCTTTCTTTAGTGCGTTTTAACCCGACCTATAAATGTTAGTTGAACTGACCTATATTTTATATTAACAAACTAAAAACTTTGCCTGACGTAAAAAGTCTTTATATCTCCTTAACATGTTTTTTTTTCAGATTGTCATTTACCTTCCGAAACGAGATTTCATTGACCACTTTACTTACTTCGACTCAATAGGTAAGTTTAAGTGTATTATTTTAATGAATTTGCTTGAACTGTTAAGGCAAAAACATTAAATTAGACCATGTCCGGCTTTTGTCACCAAAAACTTTCCTAGTCCACCGTATGGTAAATAGTCATGTTTCAAACCTAACTGCCAGCCGGCTGCAGCGTCACAGTCATTTGCATGCATTTTGATCGATGTTTCCATACTGGGCGAAGTGAAAATATCTGAAATGCACATCCCATTCAAGCCCATTTGATTTTGTTCTAGAATTCCTTGTTCGTGTGAAGTGTCTGAGAAGTGTTACATACAATAGTTTTCTGGAGTGCTAGTGAGTGCGATATCCCTGTAATTTCATGTCGTGGACCGGTCACCTTTCTCGAATATGTGTATTAGGATAAATCTTCACCCATTCATCTGGGTGTATTTCTGATTCACGTATTCCACAGATGATGAAGTGTAGTTGAGCAGTCAGTTCGTTATAGCCAACTTAAAAAACTTTGGAAGGTACAAGCCCTATTCCGGGTGCTTTGCTACATTTCACGTTTTCATCAGATTTTTGAACTTCTGTCAGGGACGTGAAGCCGCAGTCTAGCTTTTGTATTCGTTTGCGATCAGGACTAAGTTAATGGCTGCAGTTGTTAGGTTTCATTTACTGATATATAGTAGATAGATAAAATAGTAAATAAATATATAATAAATAGATGCTGATAAGTATCTTACCATCCCAGATGGCAAGAAACCCCCAAAATAGAATTCTACCTAATATTTGGGTTCCTTAAAATTATGTTTAAATACTAAATACTCATAAAAACTAAACATTTTGTGAAGTAATAGGAAAAAATTAATTAAATAATAATATAAAGTAATAGAAAAAATAAATGGAATGGAAAAGGAAGACTCCTTTTCTCTTTTCAACGTTCTGATTTAATACTTCTACTATTAATACTCAATTCTACAATTAATATTAATTCTACTATTAATTCTCTTTTAATACTCTATTTAATACTTCTGGTGATGTTCAAAAGTTAAATAAGAGTTACTGATCTTCGCTGATTTATGTTCAGTAAAGTCTTACATTCTCTTATATAGATTTTCTCTTTGTAATCGTAAAAATTTTACCATTTTAATTACTTTCTAATGATTTTTTTTAGTAATTACTATAGTTAGTATATAATTATTATATGATTATAATGAGCCTAGTCAAGCCAAACAGAAAGAGAGATGATTACTTTCAATTCATTGGTTTAAGTTAGGGACATATTTTGGTAAGCCACTGACATGTATCTCCAGCTATGTTCCTTAAGTGCATGTCTGACAGGGAGGCCAAATTGCCACACCTTTTTAAGATCTGACTGGTTCTCCTCCAGCCTTTTTGAAATTTTAGCCAGTATAAAGGACAAAAGATTTTGAGTCGCAAGCTTTTTTCAGGCAGTTCCTCTGTTTCTTTGGAGTCAAACTTTATGAGGTGTTCATGTCGTGAATAAATAAGATTGTTATTTTTCAATTCGATTCTCGTTTCAAACTTTATAACTTTGTTTTCAATCACACAATAAATTCAGCCCCTTCTGAGTGGTTGCTAGCCATTAGCAAGATTAAACTAACTTGCTTTGCGCATTTAGTTTCTTTAAGAACAAGAAAATATTTCTCCAAATTAGGTAGTACAAAAACGAAACTTTCAACTCTAATTTAGGAAAAATTGAATTAAACTCGTGTCAATTCTATCTTTACATATATAATATTCCATAACGGTCGCTTTATTTAAATTACAGAGCACATGAAAATAGAAACAGTTTTTTGAACCTATCTTAGGTCTATTTATACCTTATAAATACGATTTTATAAGTTTTTCTTTTTCATGAGTTTTATTATGCAATATCACTTTTTTTCCAGCGTTACCACGTTGAAGCATGAATATAAATAAGAAGAACTTGGTATTTAAATTTTACAAGTCATATAGATCTTTAAGGGAAAGCGATACCATCTTAAGTTGTTTGGTACCTTATCCTTTTAGCTTGTTTTTTGCTTGTTTTCAACTACATTTGTTGTCTTAGATTTGATATCCGTTGCTACCAAAAAATACATAGCCACCTATGGATGGCATTTTTTGTTTCTTTATTGCTTTTTTTATTTTTTTTTATTAAAAATTGAATTCTCATTTTTTAGATATACTGTAAATGGTTCTGCAAGTTTTTGCTTGACTAACTCAAACAGTTACATGTCATTGACTATGTCCTTTTTACTGTAATTAAATAAACAAAAACAAGTTTTTGGAACTTAAAATAAAGAGCAACTTTATAACTTAAAACGGGTCAAGATTATTCCGTATGTGAGGGGGTTGCCTCCTTCTCAATCCTCACTCTTTACGCTAAAGTTTGACTTTTTGTCCCAATTCTTTAAGAAAGACTCATAAAACACAAGGGCCGCTTAACAATAGAAGAAGCTTTTTAAAGTACTAAAAAATGTTAGCATAAAAAGCGAGGGATTGAGTAGGGTCCAATATCCCTTATATACGGAATAATTTCTGTTCGTTTTATATTTTAATGCTGCTCCTTACTTTCAACTGAAAGTTTTTTCATTTAATTTTTGATTGTTTCTTTTTCAAATTATTCCTTCCAAAAATTCCTTCCGAAAATTGTTCAGATATTTCCCAATACTCATAAAACACAAGGGCCGCTTAACAATAGAAGAAGCTTTTTAAAGTACTAAAAAATGTTAGCATAAAAAGCGAGGGATTGAGTAGGGTCCAATATCCCTTATATACGGAATAATTTCTGTTCGTTTTAAGTTTTAATGCTGCTCCTTACTTTCAACTGAAAGTTTTTTCATTTAGTTCATTTCGTGGTCATTCCCGGGCATTAGGTGATATTCACTCGACTCTTATATTAAGTAATATACATGGAACGTGGATACGTTCCAGGGTAAATAAAATCATTATCTCATTTAATACAACCCTCTTAAGAGGGTTTAAAATTTAATAGAGGTATAAACATATTAGTTGTATGTTCATCAAAGTTTATCAAACTACAAAAGCAGTATGGCCTGCAAGCGGCCGAAACCCATTCTCTGGCCGCCATATTAAGTGGACCCACCACAAAATAATCTTGTTTAACAGAAGAAATCGGCCCCAAATTCCGAGGAACGTTAAATAAATAAATCTGACTCATTAGACTATACGCATAGTGGAATGATGTCTACACGTATCGAATGTATACCTATCTATGCATTTACAAATTTATATGTTTGCATGTTTATTCATTTATGCACATATGTTTGTATGCAGGCTGACTCCGCAGTAGTCAGCAGTAGGATGTAGATATACTAGGTTGGGATGGGCTCGGTATTACTTCTTACCTTTTAATTATATTTTACAAAAACTATGCTTCCTCTTCTAGAGGAATAATCACAGTTTTAAGAAACCGGGTAGGAGATGTATTAATTTTATGATCGTTGGGGTTAATAATTCATGGTTTGGAATATTTGGAATTAGAAGATCAACCGGCCACTATAATACTGTAAACTACCACTCTTATAGCACAAATAACCAGGAGAAATGATAGGCTAAATTTATAACAGTATGCGGTCCCTTTGCTCTAGTGAGCTAAGGGACCGCATTAAATGATCTTGTCGTTTACATTAATCATAATATGAGTAAATAGAACATCGGAGAAATAGAGACATGTGAGGATCTCACCTGAAACAATATAAAGCTCCTCTACAAGTCGTACTCCAATTCAGGTAAGGAGTAAAAAAACTGAAACCCACAATCAAAACACGGGCTCGGTATTACTTCTTACCTTTTAATTATATTTTACAAAAACTATGCTTCCTCTTCTAGAGGAATAGTCACATTTCTAAGAAACCGGGTAGGAGATGTATTAATTTTATGATCGTTGGGGTTAATAATTCATGGTTTGGAATATTTGGAATTGGAAGATCAACCGGCCACTATAATACTGTTCTAATATTATCCGCCATATTAAGTGGTATTAATACTATTGAAACTATTAAAAATATTAAACTATTAAAAAAAACTATTAAAACTATTAAATAAAAACTATTAAAAAATAGGTATTAAAACTCTATTAATTTAATAGAGGTATAAACATACTAGTAGTATGTTTATCCTAACACATAGTGTTAGGATAAACATACTACTAATATGTTTATATATGTTCTTATACATACATTCTATTAAATTACTTTCTTTATTTAATATGATTTAAATGACGAATTTTAAACTATAACAGTAACATTTAGCCTTTTTAGTCAATTAAAACGGCATTAGAACATTTAATTTCCATTTGAATGAGCCGTCTCCCTATCTTCTAGGACCATTGGCTCAATACAATCACCTTTAAGGAGAAAAAAAAGAAAAAAAAAGAAAAGCAACAATAAATAAACACGCATTTGTGATCTTTTTTCTGGCAGAAAAAGATTCCACATTTTTGTAGATTCGAGCTTGAAACCTCTACAGTAGGGTTCTCTTATATGTTGAATCTGATAGTGCGATGTCCATTAAGATCGTTTTTGAGGTCTTCCCCCCTTTTTCAAAAATCAGGCAAATTTTCTCAAGCTCGTATATTTTGATGCCTAATGTTAATCTAAATGAATTTTATATATTTGGAATCAATAAAAAAAGCCAATTTTGTTTATACATTTATTGTTAAAAAAATACCTTTTTTAGAGTTTCAGTAACTATCGGACTAAGTCGTTGCTTACTTACAGTTCATTACCAGGAACAGTTTAATAGCTATAAAAGTAAATTTTTTGGTTGTAAAGTATTATAATATGTTATAATAATTATATTATAATATACCAAATCTTAGCTCTCAGCTTTAATTATAATATAAAAGAAATGAGTAGGTTTTTTTTTCTTTTTCTTTCCAAGGTTCTTAAGAAAACAACCAATGAATTGGTAGCATAATTGACTGAGATGATTTAGTTCGTATCGGTACTCAGAATTCGGTGACAACTTGATTTTATTTTTAAATCTGACAAGAATAAAAAGAGGAGAAAACGTTGAGTTCCTTGTTATTGAATAGACATTCCCCCGATTTTTTTTGTCGGAAATGATTCGTGTGGTATAGTGTGTGCTGCAGTTATTAAAAGAGGTTGTCTCTACTGCCCATATGTTGCCACCGAGGAAAAAAGGTTTATGCTAAAGTTTAGGACTACTGGATATTTCTAATAGAATAGTTGTAATGCCACTCTGCTTTCAAGCGCCTCCCTAGGAAATTAACATAGGATTTCAACGTATCCCTATCCCTTTTTCCATAGGATTTCAAGCGCATTTCTATCCCTTTTCCCATAGGATTTCAAGCGCACAGAAAGGGAAATTAGCATAGGATTCCAAGCGCACAGATAGGAAAATTAGCATAGGATTTCAAGCGAAGACACGTTTCTAGCCGGCAGACTTCCCATGACACTCCCCAGGTGTTCCAATACTTCCCCTAGCAACCACCATTTTTTCGCGATCCGTAACCTTTTTTTGGCAGATTGTTTTTCTAGAAGACATCCAGGATTCCAGGTGTCCCATTATTTCTTCAGTATAAAAAAAGAGTTCCATGTATCAAAATCAAAATTGATGCTAATACATTATTGCGTATTGAAAGCGTTAGCGAGATGGAACCTAGAGCGCTTAAGGAAGTGGAAATTACAAGGGGTCCCCGACTAACCCTAGAATCGGACATGATGTTTGCTGGATATGCTATATCATTAAGAAAATTCAAGTCGGAAAAATAATTATGCTTGTGGATAAAGTTAATATAGTGCATATACAGAGACTACAAGACAGATTAAATGCGTTAGCGAAATATATTGAAGAAAACAATCTGCTTTTATCCACCACTTAGGCGACCATTTTGTAAGAAATTATATCTAAATAAGTTTTGTGACGTCACTCCTACTAAAAGACATTTTATTGATCGTGAGTCAGTTTTTTTTTGGAAGTGAGACAGTCAACATCGAAAAATGTTTTACACATGTCCATTATGCTTTTATACTTTGGGCAGCTGGTCATCCTGTGAGAATTGTGCTTTTGCTGATGACTATAATGTAAATTACATAAAGGGCATGCTGTGCAAATTAAAGACTGTAATTCCTGTCTTGAAGAGATTTGTGACTCTCATCATACAGGATTCTTATGCTTCAATTGTCACTATGACACATTCGATCAAAGGGACAATACTCACCAAGATATGATTGCGAAAAACTCTAAACTTGAGTTTAGTTTATTTTTGAGAGACTGTTATCGTCGTGGTTTTAAAATTGTTTTTGGAAGAAGGATCTGGTCTACGCTTCAAGTGCTGGAATAGGAAGAAAGCCTGGTTTTCTATGACATCACTCTAAAGAGGCTGGCTATTTTGGTTATAAACCTAGAGACTTTTATTTGGCTGTTATAGAAAGTGATTCTTCATATCAGAATTTTGTGTGCGACATTGCTTCAAATAAGAAAATTAAAACACTTGAATTTTATAATATGAATCAGAATAGTAATATTGACTTTACAAAGAGATTTGATAAAAATGAAGTTATATTATATTGTAGAAAACGTTACCCAGACTTTGCATACCAAGATGAATACAAGTTAAGTCCTGATGAGCTGCCGCCACTTATCGTTTATGTTGAGTACCTATACTTAGAAGAAGAAATCTAAAGAACACAGTGTTTTGTACATACACATTTTATCAATAAACAGATTTATATACATTTTTAAAGCATTTCACTATTAGAGCATCTAAATCTATATTCTAGAGGAAGGAAAGAGTATATTCAACTAGAAAGTCGTTCAATCGAGGATTGTCGCCATAAAGCTTGAGTAATTGACTGTAAGTATGTCCATGTAAGTATGTCCACGACATCAGAAAATAAAATATAATAGTGAATGAAAAACCACAGCTTTTGGCTGATAAATCTTTTACCCTCTTCCGATTTTGAATAATAGATTTTCCACTCTGCTCAAGAAAATTTTTATTGTGAGGCATGTATAATGTATACGCTATGCCATTATTAAATTTATTTGTTGTTTGAAAGATGCATAACCAATGTTCCGTCTTTACAGTTAATGGAATACTATTAACAATAACAAGGGTATTGTTAATATGTTGAACACGCTCTAGGAAATACAACGGTTTGCAATAGGATTTTAAATTGGAAATTTAGGGATCCATATCAAATATATTGATTATTTGATTCGTGCTACTGGCGCCAAGTCTAATAAAACACTTCCATCAGGAGTAATTTCCCAATAGGTTTCAAATTGATTCAGCGATATTAATGCAATACTTTCCTCCAAGGGCTCAGCAAAGGCACAGTACCTACAAATTACACTCTAAACGCACAGTACCCGTTCGGACAACACTCATATCTTGAGTACCGGACAAATCCAATACAATGATGCCATGAGTTTTCACAAACATTTCTTTGGTAATACCATTTTCGAATAATTATGAGTCTCGATCTAGGGATTGAATTGTCAATTCATATAAGATCCTGTAGGATTTATCAAAGGATAAATTGTAGAGATGAATTTCATTTACTTTACATACAAGCGATGAAAATCCGAACAATTCAAATTTATGCTGGGAATTTGACCATGATGTTATGGCGCTAGCGCTTTTTAAAAAAGCCAATGCTTATTTTGAAGGAATTTCACCATTGATAAATAAAGAATCAGTATAGGTATGCATAACTGTAGCCATATGGCGTTGAGTCGTGAATGTATGTGAAAAGAGCAATTTGACATTATTTCCAGAGGCTCTTAATTTTTTAATTGTCAAGGCAATAGAACTCATAACTTGCTGTTTTCATACATGAAGTATTGCCGACTTCAGAGAGACAGATACATCGGGTTCAGTGCCAAGTACTTTTCGCAAAATAAAACTTAATTGTGCGAGTTTTAGCTTTTTATCAATCTTAACATTGGTAGGCAACCGTTGAGGTATATCAAATATTTTATGATTTAGTTTACCAACTAAGTGTAAATCTGTAGTTGTCGCATCTCTAAGAGTGTGTGTAGTGTCAATGTCCGTTTTATATTCTTACTAAATACCCATACCTGTCAAGAGCTTATAAGACATTGGATTCATTAACATGAACTGTATGTAAGTTGCATAATTTGAAATATTATTGCTCGTGCTCACCAATGTTCCATTTATGTAGACACTGATTTGTCTAAATAAATTGTGTAGTACATAATTTTCAAAGGATAACCCCTCGGCTGCACTTGGCCTTTCATTGTTAGATCTTTTTATAATGACATGTAAATTTATAAATGTTTAAGTCAAATCTATGAAATAATTTTCACCGGAATAAATTTTGAAAATAGATATATTCAGCGACCGGTTATTGCGGATAAAATTGCTCATAGTATCCTTGTGACATCTACATTTTCTGCGTTGAAAAGATTAAGAGATGAGCTGACTGAAGGAGGAGATTCTTTTTGTGTTAGACATGCCATTTTGTAGGAAAAGAGATCCTTTTTCGATCTTCTTACTTCCTTTTTTAATCCTTTACGCTTCCGGGCTGAGTTGAGACTGATGAGTGATGAGGTCATATTTACCCTTTTTAAACCTTTCCCGCTTTGTCATGATTTCAATCGCTTGCAAAGGTATGCTGTGCTCGACCTGAGATTCTGCGAAAAACTTTCTTTAAAATCCTTCCCATAGCCCAAATTTTGTAGTGTAGAGGAGCAAGACCCGCCGTAACCGGTACAATATATTTTTTTAGCCATGGGTAGTGTAGATAGAAGCAGCTTAGCAAACCAATTGCTGAGACTATAACCGGACATTAACAAATGACCGCTGTAATAGTCCATTCCATGAGCCCATTTTCGTGGTCCGAGAGGAGAAATATAGTAATTAATACCAGGACATAAAAACTAAGTTCTATTAGCCATCTCACTGAATGGGTCGAAAATGACATGTAATCACAGCCAAACCTTTTGTTATTGCTAAAGGATCATCCAATTCAGTTCTTAATGTTAACTGACAGTTCCAAGTAAGAAGTGTTGATTGGAAAGTATTGAAGGTGCTTTACATTGTAGTTATGAATGAGTTCATTAGAGGTTTTTCGTTCAAGAACACGTAGGAGGGGGACATGTTGATACTCTGCAAAAATGACATAATCCGTTCCACTGGCACTTCCAGCACTTTTACCACTGATTATATTATGTTTAAAACCAAGAGCAGCTCTTAGATTATCGTTGAGAATATCCTTTTCATTGTCAATGGGTGAACTAATGTACATTTTTCCCTCTTCCATTGAATAATTGAATTAAAAGTATCATTTTTACGAGCGGATATTCTTCTATTGAAAGCACAACAAAAGTCATTCATATTTCCAAACTCCTTGTATGATAATGTGAAAAAGGAATATTCATATGAATTAATCTTTTCAATCTGTTGGTCGTTAACGAGTGGCCAATCATGTGGTTCAATTTTTACATCATATGTACGATCCTTTATTAGGATATCTTGTGTAACTTTGAGAAAACAATCAACGAAAGCAACTTCATACCTTACATCAAATTTAATGGCAGGGGAAGGTTTTGTCCAAAAATCGCTCGTTTTATTCAAATCGCCATAGAGTGGATCAGAAACATGGACATATTTCCAATGTTTCCGATTATATATGTCACATAAAATCATTAGACATTATGAACGTCTTCCACGTCTAACCAGCAATCAAAATCAGAGTTGTAGCCTAGCTAACGAACTAGCAACTGTCGCTTACCTTTGCGAGTACGAGTCTTTAATACCTTTTCAATTTGGTACAATTCACTATTTCTAAATCTTTCCTATTCATAATCGTAAAAACCGCCAAGTATCTCATCATCTTTCATATCCTGAAGACGATATGTTATAGGTATTGTGTCCAAGACTTTTGAAACTTTAAGAAGTTCATTGGACCACAAGTAATTTCCCTTTTCAAAAAGATTTCTTTTACGATTGATTCGAACTGTATCAACAACATTAAATTGTTTCTTCCCTGCTCTTTCATCAGAATATTGTTTAAGAAAAAGTATATTGTTACAGCGATGAAATTCTATAGGGCTAACATTGGATAAGGATCAAAGAGGGCGCTGGCTATAAACCAACATGATTTTATCTAATTCTTCAATAAATGTAGCAGTATTTTTCAGTGTGCAACTTCTTGAAATTAAAAGTCGAGTACTTCGTAACAAACGTTCAGCCAATGCCACCTTTATAGGACCATGACTATGATAGAGTAGTATAGTATATTTCAATAAAATCCTTTTTACATGTTGATTAACAAATTCAATTCCACAATCTGTTTGAAATTTTCTATAACAATCTTGTTCAAAGATGGATTCAAGGACCTTAGCAACTTCATCGCCTCTCTTTGTCCGCAATGGAACTGCATATGCATAGCGGCTAAAACGCTTATTGCAAGTAAAATATACTTGTACGGTCTATTATGGCGTCTCTGAATCTTTTCGAGAGTCAAAAGATCTGCTTGTAATATATGCAGAGGGTAAAAGGTTTAAGTTTTTCGATAGTCACGACCTCTTGTCCCCTGATTTCGTTGAAGGATGTAACTGGGTTCCTTTTGTAAATACTGGTTTGCTAGCTTCTTTTCAATTCCGGTAACTTTAGAAAGTGTAGTGGGAGGCCTTGAACTTCCTGATTCTCCAATATTTTCATTTATCCGTTTCAAAACTTGATTCATTTTGAACGTAATCGTGGTATGAAGCGTCCGCTACGCTTTTGCGTACGGAATAAAGTGGAAAGACGCGTTCGTTTAACACCCTTACTAGGCCCACATGGCGTGCTCTCCAATTATATATCTCGTGATATTTCTTCAAAATCCCTTAATTGTTTTAAAACATGTCTATTCCCAATAAGACTTTAGGGAAAATTAGACTTTAAAAATTTATGTAAATGACTATCAAAGAATTCTATTCTTTTACGATTTGCAATCAAATCTGATAACAAATCAATTAAATTGTAACTCTTGTCATAGATTACAAATTCATTCTTTTTCTCGTCAATTTGTTACTTTTCATCGAGATAAATCAAGATTGTTTTACTTTGGTCACGGTAGGATGGGGGTAACATGTCTAAAGTACTAGTTTATTAATCTTCTTCTTCTTTTTTCGGCCATTTCAAAGTTTCAAAACTTTTAGTACTTTCAGAAGGGTGATCAATGATATTTTCTTTGAGTGGTTTTTCATGATAAGATTTATGATTGTTGACACGTCAAAGGGCATTCTGAAGCAACAATTAATTTTTCATCATCAGAAATTGTTTCATTCTTAATAAATTGATCAGGATTATCTTCGAAGTGCTCTTTTGGTGAGACAGCACGTTCAATTGGCGTCAATTTATAGGGTTTAGTCATTTCTAGAGAATAGTGTTTACAATTCCGACGATTATTGCCAGTAATAGTGAAAAGTAATTGCCACCTGTCTGAACAAGGCGTTTTCTTTTGAGATTTCCTTTCTTTTTGCTCACTAGAGCACGTACAGGTAAAATATTTTGCTTTTTCAGTTTTCTAACACCTTTTGACACTTTGACATTACCTTCCGTTAAATTTAAAAAAATTTCAGATAAAAGATTAAGGAATTCTTTATCAATACCATGTTTGAGTATAGCTTTCCTAAGCCGCGGTTTTGGATTAGCAAAGACGGAAAATAAATGTCTGTTTTCAAGAAGCTTCTTTAGTGTCATGATGGCGACTTATGACCATTTCTACTATTTAAGGGTAGATATACAGTAATTTCATTATCGAAAATATCAGTCACTACACGCATCTCTTCGGGCGTGTTTTGATTCAGATCCAATAAAATGTATCCATAAGGTTTATTAGTAGCTTCATTGTACGGGGAAAGTAAAAACGTTGGCTCGCCAGGGTAGATTTGTTTGTTTAGAGTTATAAGAGAACTTGAATCGCGAACAACTCTATAGAAGATATAGTAGATACAATTCAGAGCAAGTATTCTCATACACTTACTCTACTGAAAAAGATTATGTAAAACAACAGTTACGATAAAATTTTTATGACGTGACCGAGCCGTGAATAAATGTAATATTTCCTGAGACCATTCTTCAATACATTCAGCTAAATCGTCAATATTCAGCCATGACTTTGGCGAAATATTTCTAAATATACCAGGTCCTTTCATAATTTTTATGATTTTTGCAATACCCTTTATTTTGTCCTAAGCTTCTTGCCATACACTATAGCAAAATTTACTGGAAAGCATAATTTTTTATGAAACCCTCTTAAGGTATTAATCGTGTAGGGTGCGTATAGAATCCCCAGCTGCCTAGTAAGGATGTTTTGTCATTGCTAGAAACCCTCTGAAGGTATTATTCGTCTATGAGACTATAAAATCGAAGGTTTCGAATTTAAGACTATTTATTTGGATATAAAATCCCATCCTCAAAATGACGACCCAATCTCATTCCCCCAAGAAAGGCAAAAAGTACATAAGTCTGAATTTTTGGATAAATATACTAGAGAAAAGAAAACAAAATTTATTGGAAATTGCGCTCCCTTCTAGAAGCCATATTTTTTTGTTATAAAGCATCTGCCATTGCCCAAAAACCCCTCTCCAGCTTTTAAAAATATAGTATTATTTGTTTAGGGGCAGATAGAGCTCCGCCGCGAAGGACTGATGACATAACATCAAGGCTAAGGGGCTAGAATTCCACTAATAACTTGTTCTGAATGAGTATTTTATTCTCCCTATAATAGACAATAGTAAAGCTAGAAATATTTTCATATACGAGACCGTTTAAATGTATTAGAGAAAAAGAATAAATTCGTCATTAATAGGCAGAGCATAATAGGTTTCTAGGACAGCCCCCCCCTTTTTTTTCAAGAAAGCAATAAGTAGAACTTGCGAGGAATAAAAACTAGCTTAGAATTAGTTACCAAAGCTGATTAAAAATAAGTTATTCCTGGTAAGATTATTAATTGACAGCAGGGCAGCCCTTCTGCACAAAATTAATTAATTGTTTACAAAGGTCCCCTTTCCATAGCGGGCTTTTTGACACATGTTTTTTGTTTAGACCATAAGAGGCACGAGTCAAATTGGACAAATCGCTTGCTAAAGTTTAAAGTAACGTTCCTCGGGGTGGGGAAAATACTGCGGGCAAATAATCTGCTTTTTTACGAATGTATTACCAAAAATAATAATTTCTTTTGAAGGGATAAATTATCATCGAAGGGGGATGAGGTTTGGTATTGCTACATGGTAAATAGGGGATATTGAGAGCTGTAAAATGCGTATAGACAAGATAATGTGATGGAAGGGGCGACGGGGGCTTGGAGGCGGTGGTTTAGGAAATAATAGAGACCTACCTTTTGATAACGGGAATTATCTATTAATAATTATGAGAGTTCTATCATCTTCAAAAATCTGAACGAGACTGATGTAGAAATGTCCTTTCCTCAGCTATCTATAGTGTCCTCAGGACACATTGGCTTTACATTGATCTTCTATTTTTAGAGGTCCTGGGACAAGGAAAGTACAGAATAGATGCCTAGACTCCTATATGGGGGCTTCTTTTTTTTAGAGGGAGGAACTGGGCATCTTCCAGAAAATGGTTACGAATAGAGACAAAATGACGGTTATCCGTGTAAATATTGGAGCACCCGAGGAGTTTCATGGGAAGTCTACCAGCTAGAAACAGGGCTGCGCTTGAAATCCTATGCTAATTTCACTATCTGTGCGTTTGAAATCCTATGTTAATTTCCCATCTGTGCGCTTGAAATCCTATGGGAAAAGGGATAGGGATGTGCTTGAAATCCTATGAGAAAAAGGGATAGAGATGCGCTTGAAATCCTACGTTAATTTCCTAGGGATGTGCTTGAAATTAGAGGGGTATTACTACTTAGAATACTCTTAAATAACTAGTTAAGGCTCGAGTCTGTGATATTAGACTCAGCTCACTTCCAAAGTGAGGTGAGAACTCGTAATAACCACAAATGATTAGACACAAATTTACCAGTTCAATTGAAAACAACGCATTTTCCAATTATTTCTCTTAGAAAGAATAGGGGCTCCTTGGACCTTAGGTAAACTTAAACTTCAACAGGGAAAATCCTTCACTGAATTTCCCTAGACTATGGAAAGAACTTTAAATTCTTCGCTTGACTAATAACACTTCTCTCTCCCCTTGTCCCTCTGTATAGACATAACGACTAGCCTAACTGTATAGACAGCAAAGACAGGATTGGGGAGGCAAGAGAACAAGCTGGAAGAGACCAGGCCTCTCCTCAGGATTTAGACTCCACCGTATAAACAATAGAGACCAAATCTTAGGACGTAAACAAAAGCAGAGTCTAGGGAATTCAAATTCATATTATTTATTATTAGTGTAAGATTTATTATAAATACTGGGTTTAAATTCCAAGAGACACTACGGTGAGAAGGGGGGGGGGGTAATTCTATTAGCTTTCAATTCTTTGTTGCGAGTTACCTTTCATGCTAGCAACTAGCTATTCTAAGTTAATAGCAGTAATTTTAAGTTTCTGGAAAAGAACTCACTTGATTTCTTAAGAAAGAGACGAACCTTACGATTAACTAGTTTTATATTAAGTTATCTTTCAATAATGCTCTAGTTTTGACTGACCCGGACTTTCAGAGGCAACGCTGTAGCGTTGCCTATAGTAAGGCCATACGGCTCCGATGTTTTATTATTATTATTTATTATTATTTTTCCCAGAGGCACTTCATATGGAAGGGGTCGTCGTAGAAACTTCAAAGGGGGCTTAATCGATTGGAAATCAAGAGTTTAATGTCCTTTATAATTATCTAAAATGATTGGAGGGCAACAAGCCCCCCCACGCCCATCATTCCCACACACACATCCAATCAAAATTTTGAGATAGTCATTTTGTTCAGTGGAGTTGATTTCCAAATAGAAAATATATTTTTGAGGAGGACACTCCCCAACAACCCTCAAGGCAAGGGTTTTTAGTTATGCCTTGGGGGCATATAAGGTTTTTATAGAATGCGTTGTCGTAGAAACTTCAAAACAGGCTCATTCGATTGGAAATTAAAGAGCTAGTGCCTTTTTTAATAGTCTAAAGTGATTGGAGTGTAAATAGCCAACTCCCCCCCCCCACACCCAGCATTTCCCCAAACACATCCAATCAAGATTTTCAGATAGGCATTTTGTTCAGCGTAGTTGATTTCCAGACAGAAAATATATTTTTGAGGAGGACACTCCCCTATAACCCTCAGGGCAAGGGTTTTAATTTATGCCCAGGGGGCATAAAAGGTTTTTATAGAAGGCGTTGTCGTAAAAACTTCAAAACAGGCTCATTCGATTGGAAATCAAAGGACTAGTGCCCTTTTTAATAGTCGAAACTGATTGGAGGGCAACTAGCCCCCCCATGCCCATCATTCCCCCAAACACATCCAATAAATATTTTGAGATAGCCATTTTGTTCAGCGTAGTTGATTTCCAGATAGAAAATATATTTTTTGAGGAGGACACTCCCCCACAACCCTCAAGGCAAGGGTTTTAAGTTATGCCCTGGGGGCATATAAGGTTTTTATAGAAGGTGTTGTCGCAGAAACTTAAAAACAGGCTCATTCAATTGAAAATTAAAGGGCTAGTGCTCTTTTTAATAGTCGAAAGTGATTGGAGTGCACCTCGCCCCCCCCCCACGCCAATCCTTTCCCCAATCACAGCCAATCAAACTTTTGAGATAGCCATTTTGTTCAACGTAGTTGATTTCCAGATAGAAAATATGTTTTTGAGGAGGACACTCCCCCACAACCCTCAGGGCAAGGGTTTTAAGATATGACCTGGGGGTATATAAGGTTTTTATAGAAGGTTTTGTCGTAGAAACTTCGAAAAAGGCTCATTCGATTGGAAATTCAAAGGGATAGTGCCCTTTTTAATTGTCGAAAGCGATTGGAGGGTAACTAGCCCCCCCCCGCCCCACACGCCCATCATTCCCCCAAACACATCCAGTCAAAATTTTGATACAGCTATTTCGTTCAGCATAGTTGATTTCCAGATAGAAAATATATTTTTGACGAGGACAATCCCCCACAACCCTCGGCAAGGGTTTTAAGGTATGCCCTGGGGGCATATGAGGTTATTATAGAAGGCGTTGTCGTAGAAACTTCAAAAAATGCTCATTGGATTGGAAATTCAAAGGGCTAGTGACCTTTTTAATAGTCGAAAGTGATTTGCAGGCAACTAACCCCCCTCTCACGCCCACCTTTTCCCCAAACACATCCAATCAAAATTTTGAGACAGCCATTTTATTAAACGTAGTTTTAAGTTCCGGAAATTAGGTCTTTGAAGATGACAACTCCCCCATAGCCCTCAGGGCAAGAGTTGTAATTTAAAGATTCTCCGAATCCTTCCTATTATTGCTTATGGAAGGGATGCTCGTATAAACTTTGGAGAGGTGTCATTTGACCGAAAATTGAAAGTTCTTGTTCACTTTTTAAGAGTCAAAAGATATTGGAGGGTGACTAGGCCCCCCTCCCCTCCTCCACGCCCTAAATGCATCAGATAAAAATTTTGAGATAGACATTTTGTTAAAATAGTTCAAAGTTCTGATAACAAAAAATTCCGGTGTTGACACAGCCCACCAGGGCCCGGGGGTAAACGTTGTAAGTTATACCATGGGGCATAACTTATTAAAGGGGGTCTATAACTTATGGGAAGGGGTTTTGTATAGGAAGAACCCATAGGAAATCTATTATAATTATCCAATTATAAGGTTAAAATACATACTCTGAGATAGATGTAAAATTGCTTTGGCACACAAAATCCTATTAAAGTCAATTCCAAACAGTCGTGATCCCTTTGTGTACGCAAGTGAAATGGTCTAAACCCTCTTATTGGAGCTATTTTTTCAATCCATTCATTGTTGTCAATCGCTGTCAACAAGTTATGTAAACTGTTTATTGTTCATATATAAGGTTTTTATCAAAGAGATGATGGTATAGACTTTGATAAAAGCCTCATTCGATTTAAACTGAAAGTTCTAGATCCTTTTTTTTAAATTCAATAATAATCGGACAGTAAGCACCCCCCCCCCGCATGCCATAACAACTTGTAACTTTTTGCAATCAAAAACAAACAAAAATCAATTAAAAAAAAACTTTCCGAAAAATAAGTTTTTCAAAGAAAAGTAATGGCCATTTTAAAATTAAGCTCGGCATATAAATTTACGTTTTAAAATTCCATCTCAAAACGACCAGAAATTACTATAATAGAATAGATGAACCCAAAACTAAGATAAATTAAACAAACAATTAAAGCAAAAAACAAACAACAAGTAATAATAATAAATGAATAAATGGATCTTAAAGTGATTAATGCATATATTGAATTTGAAAACCAATCTTAAAACGAAAACAAATATTTTCCTATTGAGGTATAAATGAAACTTAAAATGCATAGAAATTAAAAAACAATCAATGCGAACAAACATATAATATGTATTAATGTAAATGAATAAATAAATCTTAAAGCTAGTGAAACTTGAATTGAATATGCAAAGCAAGTTTGAAACGAATAAAAGTAACTACAAACAAGAGTTTGGGTATCGCCTCACTGCAGAAGCCTAAAACCTACTGCGTCATTGGCGCTTTACTGAAAACAAATTATATTACAAATTGTTTTCTTTTGTACTTAATATTGAAAATAAATATTAAAATTACAGTAAAATTTTGAACTGATGAGCTTTTAGCAATTAATATCATTATACATCAAATATTCAGTTTAATTTATTCGTTCTTTTCAAGATTAGTCAAGACAAATATAGTTTCACTACAAACAAAATTTGGATACTGCCCCCTTCTTTAACTGTAAAAACCTAAAGCCTTCTGCATCATTGGTGCTTCACTGAAAAACGAATTACCCGTAAGTATATACCAAGGTACTACTTTGCGGCCTTTACGTTCCTTCCGGTTTTTCTGTTAGGTAAACAGGTCATTACACTCTTTGCCGATAGGAACGGGTACAACTTGATTGGTGATTAGGATTTGAATAAAAGGAATAGTTATCGTTACAATTCATATTAGTAAGAGAATTGAATTCAAAGAGAATAGTTTTTATTTGTAAGGATATTAGTGTAGAAAAAAAATGAGTAGTGCATTTACACTATTGGATATTAATGATGGAACTGACAGCAGCAGCAGCTATAATATACGAGTATCTAATGTAGCTGTGGAAACAACTGTTGGCTGTAGACTATGTCTTGAATGGGACACTATGTATGCGAGATATGTGATATCATTAAGCAAATTTAAGCAGGAGGAGCAGCTGTGTTTTGCTGGAAAAGTAAATATTCTCCATATAAATAAACTTCGGTCAGCATTAGACGTCCTATCGAAATATATTGATGAGAACAAAATGCATCAGTGAATATTATTATTATTATTATTGTAATTATGTTCAATAAAACTGTTTTCTAAATCAATGGTATTTTTTTCTTTTTCTATAGTAGACTAGCGTATATTGTTTATAGTAGAAAAAAGAAATTCTGTTTAGTCTGAAGTTGGTTGTGAGAGAGTTAGGACTCTAAAAAATTGATAGATTCGAGAAAGATCGAATCATGAGGAATCTAGTTCTTATGGAAAATCGTTTGATTCTAGACGATGATTTTCTAGAGTTGTCTATTCAAAGGAAGATATTTTCTCGGGGAATGCTTGTCGATATAATGAAAACTGATTCTCCATCATTAGACTATTTTATGAAGCTTCTACATCGTGGTCCAAATGTATTTACACAATTTATTGATATATTGATCACGACACGACAAAATAATATTGTGGATATGCTTTTAAACATTAGTTTTTAGAAATTTAGGACTTTTTTTTCATAAGAAAGATGGTGCTCAAGGATGATTTACTCCTCTCTCTCTCTCTCAGACAATTTTTTTGTTGTTGCTAGCTCAGTTTCATTTTGGCAGTGAGAGCGTCAACACATGACAAAATGTTCCATACATGTCCGTTATTTATGTACACACAGGGCAGCTGGTCATCATGTGAGAATTGCACAATGATTGATGAGTATGATGAAAAGTGTAGATTATGCAACCCGTGTAAATTGCATAGAGGATATGCTGTACAAATTAAAGGTTGTAATTCCTGTCTTGAAGAGGTGTGTGACGCTCATCCTAGAGGCCACCTATGCTCCAATTGTCATTATGATAAATGTAAGCAGTGGGAGAGTACATATCCCGGTATGATTGGAAAGAATCCTAGCCATGATTTTAGTTTATTGCTACGAGATTGGTATCGTCGTGGTTTTAGATTTTTCTGGGAGGAGGAACCGGGTCAGCGATTCAACTGTTGGAACAACAAGAGAATATAGTTTCTACGTCATTGTTGTGAAGACACTGGGTGTTATGATTATAATCCCACTGATTTTTATTTGTCTGTGACGGAATGTGATTCGACACTTGAGGACACTGTTTGTGAAATTGCTTCAAATAGGCAAATTGAAACATGTGAATTCTATAGAATGAATGCGACTAGTATCATTGACTATACAAAGAGATATGACAAGAGTGAAGTCACACTCTACTGTAGAAAATGTGACCCTGACATTGCACTACATCAGGATCAGTACACTGTGAATTCAGATAATCTACCTGCACTAGTTGTTGTCGACAAATATCTAGTAGTGGATGAAATCTAAAGAGTAGAAAAGTCGTTTTATCATGTATATAATTTTTTTTTTATTAATAAAAAATTTAACATACATCTCTGGAACATTTTATTATTAGGGCACTAAAATCAATATTAAATAAAATTGTAATTATTTTCTACACTAAAAAGTCGTTCAATTGAGGTAAGTCAACGTAGATGTTGAGAAACTGCTTTTAGGTGTAGCCACGACATCTGAACATGAAAAAGAGTAGTGCATGAAAGCCACATGTCTTAGTCGTTAAATCCTGTACTCTTCGTTGATTTTGAATAATGGTTTTCCCACTGCTTTCAATAAAGTTGCTGATGTATGGAGCGTAGAATTTATACGATAGGCCAAGAGGATCAAAAAATTCAATATTCTTCGCTGTTTGAAAGATGCATAGCCAATGGCCAGTCTTCAAAGTCGACGGACTGCTATTAACAATGATTAGGGTATTGTTAACACTTGGAATTTTTTCAATGAAGTCTTAAGGTATGCAAGAGGACTTGTGTTGGGACATGTATGGATCCATACTGAATACGTTGATTATTTGATTTGTGTTCATGGGGCAAGGTTTAGTAGAACATTGCTGTCAAGTGTCATTTCCCAATAGGTTTCAAATTGACTCAATGATACTAGCGTGATACTCTCAGTCAAAGCATTGGCAAAGGTGCACTCTAAACGTACATTCCCAGTTTGTACTATGGTCATACCTTGCATGCCTGACAAATCTAAAACAACAGCCCCATGATTTTTTGAAAACATTGAATTGGTTATTATATTTTCAAATAGTTGAGAATCATGATCTAGGGATTGCATAGTCAACTCGTGCAGAATTCTATAGGATTTTTTGTCAAACGATAGAGTGTACATTGGAATACCATTCCCTTTGCACACGAACCTAGATAGACCAAAAAAATTAAAATCATGGGGGGATTCAGTCCAGGATCCAACGGCACTGCAACTCTTCACAAAGGCCAAAGCCAATTTTGATGGGATTTCTCCATTGATAATCGATGAATCGCTATAGCTACGAGAGCCGGTGCCAATGTGACGTTGATTGGTGGTCGTATGAGGAACAGCGCCAGTTAGTTTTGGGCATTTTTCTCCGGGCATTGATACATCGTATGAGCAAGATCTCATAAACATTTGTGTTTGAACGTTGAATCTGTCTGATATTGCTACAACAGTTGCCTTTAAGGCTACTATTCGTATTTTTCGCTCAATGAAATTTGATAGGGACATCTGTAACTTTATGTCAATCTTGACATTGGGGGGTAGCCATTGGGATATATTGAATATCTCATGATTTAATTTTCCAACTAGATGATACTCCTGGGTGACTGCTGTAGTCAACTCACCATCAGTATCAACACCTGTTCGATATTCATAGCCCAATGATTGTCCTCTCATCTCCTTGTACGCCTTTGGCGTCATCATCATAAATTGTATGTAGCTTGCATAGTTGGATAAATTATTGCTAGTGCTCACCAATGTCCCATTAATAAATACATTAATTGGTTTGAAAAGGTTGCGTAGAATACAGTTTTCATAGGAGAGACCATCGCCGGCGTTTGGAGTTGTATTATCTGACTTTTTCTTCACCATAATATTTAAATCAATAAATGTTGATGACAAATCAATGAAATAGTCTTCATTGGAAAATATTTGAAAGTGTATATTGTCCGAGAGGGGTTGTTGAGGGTGAAATTGTTCATAGTAGCCATACTTGACACTGACATCAACATTTTCAGCATTGAATAGATTCAATGAGGAGCTGATTGATGGATATGATTCCTTGTGAGGGAGATAAGTCATCTTAAGAGAAGAAATCCATCTTTGATCGAAGAATCTTTTTCTTCTTCTTCTTCTTCTGCGGCTGATTCCGATTGGCCTTCGTTGTTTTATTCTTCAAATTCGTTGTTGATGTCATTTTCTTCCTTATTGGTAAGATACTGATTTACTAATGACATTACCACATACTATTTAGCAACTCCCCATGTTGTCGAGATTTTAGTTGCTCACCAATGGCTCTTGCTGAAGATCTAATATTTTCCTTAACACTCTCCTTGAAATTCTTGCCCGACCCCCAATCCTGTAGTGTGGAGGCAGCAAAATTTTATGCAGCTGGTACAAGATATTTTCTGGCAAGGGGTAGTGCAGAACTAAATAGCCTAGCAAACCAGCTACCAAGGCCGTAGCCAGATATTGTAGTACGACGCTTGTAGTAGTCCAATCCATTGCCTATTTGACGTGGACTCAAAGCACCAACATAACAGTCAATATCGGGACAGACAAATGGAATTCTTCTTCTATTGTTCATTTTTTTAGTTTATTGTACAGTCGTTTTCGTTGAAAAAGGGTCGAAAATGAAATGTAATCACTGCTAATCCGTTTGAAATTGCTATTGGATAACCAAATTAAGTTCTTAGTGTTAACTGACAGAGCTCCAGATATGATGTGTTCCCAGAAATATACTGAAGATACCTTATATTGGAGTGGAGAATATGGTCTTCAGCGATTTTTTCGTCAAAAACTCGTAGGATTGGGAAATTTGAATTACCAACAAAAGATATTCCAAAGGATGAGGCTTAGAGAAATATACAAGTGTCCGTGGAGAAGCTGGGTGCATAGTCTGCATAGATAACATGGTCAATACCACTGAAATTTTCTGTCTTAATAATACGTTTTTTAAAACCAAGAACCTCACGTAAATTCTCATTGAGGAAAATTCTTTCATTCTCAAATGGATTGGTAATATAAATTCTCCTTTGTTCCGTCGAGTAATTGAAAGTGAAACCGCCTTTTTTTCAACTTGCCATTTTTTTGGTGATGACTCAACATAGGACATGAATGGTATTGTATTCTCTGTAGAGGATGTTAGCAATAGGATACTGATTAGAGTCAAAAGTTGTCAGTGCTCCTTCATCGCCAACTTCAAACGGTCGTATGTACATTTCATATTTACGGTCCCTTCTCAGGATGTCTTAGGTATTTTTAAGAATACAGTCGACAAGAGCCACTTCATATGCGCCGTCAAATTTGATGGCGGGGGAGAGTTTTGTCCAAAAATCAATTGTCGTATTCAAGTCATTGTAGAGAGGATCGGAAACGTTGGACATGAAAGTTACATAGAAATCATTAAGCATTGTCAATATCTTCAATACCAATTCAAGAATCAAAAGCGGAGTTGTATCCTAGCCACCGAACAAGTATCTGTTTCTTACCCCTGCGAGTACGTGCCTTTGATATCTTTTCAATTTGATAAATTTCACTAGCTTTTATAACTTTTTGCAATTCATAGTCATAAAAGCCGCCGAGAATCTCTTCATCTTTGGTATCACGCAGGCGATAAGTTATGTGTGTAGTGTCTAGGATTTTTGCCACTTTAAAAATTTCAGCGGACCACAAGTAAGTCCCCTGTTTAAAAACATGAGTTGTTCTATTAAGTCGAACCGTATCACCAACATTGAATTCATTCTTCTTCTTCTTCTTGACTTTTGATTCATTGGAATATTGTTTAAGAAAGGTGTCAATTGTATTATTATCCGAATGATGAACTTCCGTTGGTGTAGAGTTGGACAATGATTGATGAGGTCGTTGATTATAAATCAACATGATTTTATCTAGATCATGAATAAAATCCGGCGTATTTTTCAATGTACAATATCTTGAAATTAAAAGTCGAATAGTTCTTATCAACCGTTCGGCCAATGCAGCCTTTATAGGACTGTGCGTATGATAGAGCAGTTAACTATATTTCATTAGTAGTTTTGCAACATGGGTATTAAGAAAGTCCCAGCCACGATCTGATTTAATTTTTCTATATGAATCATGTTCGAGAATACTTTCAATGGATTGATTACCTTCAAAACATTTCGGCGATTGCACTACTCTGGAATGGTCAAAGCGACAATAGATACTGATTGCACGTAGGATTTATTTGTACAGTATATTGTGATGCCTTTGAAGCTTGTCTAGCCTCAAGAGATCTTCTTGCATTATGTGCATTGGGTAAAAGGATTCAGTTTGTTGATATTGATTGGCACGAAGTCTATGATTCCGATGCAGAGTGTAACTTGGCTCATTTTGTAGATAGTCTTGTAAAATTTTAGTGCGAACACCCGTGACTTTGGAAAGAGTTGTGGGGGAACTTACACTCCCTGCCTCGCCAAAATTTTCATAAACACCTTTCAGAACTTCAGCCATTTTGAACGTAAACACGTTGTGTAACGCCCGCTACCCTTTTGTATACTGGCTGCTGCTGCTGGTGGTGGGGACGCTGACTTGATACGTCTTTGCTTTTTTCTAGCTATCAGTGGTGTGCTAGTATTTTCCAAAATTGATTTAAAATATTCTTCTTCAAGTTCATATTTTAATATTGATGATGATGATGATGCACGTTCATTTAGATTTTTTAGAATTTGTATATTGCCAATAAGACTTTTGGGGAAGTTTAATGTATTTAGAAAGTTGTATAGAAGAGTGTCAAATGATAATAGTCCTTTACGATTTGTAACCATGTCATACATTAAATCAAGTAGATTATAGCTCTTGCCCTGGATTTTAATCCTTTCTCCATTGCTCTCAACTTGAATTTGATCACTTTCCAAGAGATAGATTAGGAGTCGTTTAAGTTGTTCACGATATTAGTGGGGCCTTAGATTTACAAATTTAAAAAAAAATTAATAAAAATACACCGTCTTTAATTGTGTTCCAGCAGCAGCAGACTCTTGAGAAGATGATTCTTTTTTGGGATCAGCAGCAGCAGTGGGCTTTGATCGATAGTGTTTGTCCACTCGGCGAAGTGCATCTTGAAGTAAAATCAGTTTTTTATCATCATCAATAGTTTCATTGTCGAGGAATTTACTCAGATTATCCTCAAAGTGTTCGACGGGTGAGAGAGAGCGAGTTCTATTGGAGTCAATTTATAGGGTTTTGCCATTCTCACTAGAGAAAACTGTTTTTACAAGTTCTGCAATTATTGGCAGTAAAAGTGTGAAAAAGCTACCGCCTGCCTGAAGAAGTCGTTTCCTTTTAAAATTATTTACTTTCTTTTTAGAGGCCAATGTACGTACAATGGAACGATGTTGCTTTGCCTGTTTCTTAACTACTTCTGGTAGTTGAACATTACCCTCGGTCAAATTTAAACAAAGTTCAGATATTAGATTAATGAAATCATTGTCAATACCATGTTTGAGTAGTGCTTTCCTAAGCGGAGGTTTTGAAGTGCTTAGAACTGAAAACAAATGTCTATTTTCATGTGGTTTCTTCAGTGTAATGATAGCGACTAATAGCTCTTTTTAGTGTTCACAGGGAGAAATATAGTAATTTCAGTTCCGAAAATATATGCTACTAAGCTCATATCCTCGGGTATATTTTGAGTAAGATCCAGCAAGATATAGCCGTGCGGTTTATTAGTTGCCTGATTGTATGCTTAGAGCAGACATTTAGGAGCTCCTGGATCGATGTGTTTATTGAGGGTTATTAGTGAGCTAGAATCACGAACAACTCTGTAGATGATATAGTAGGTACAGTTCAAAGCAAGTGTTCGCATACATTTGCTCTGATGAAAGAGATTGTGTAGAACCAGAGTAACGGAAATCTTTTCATGATGAGAGCGAACAGTGAACAATTGTAAAATTTTCTGAGACCATTGTTCAATAGATTCAGCCAGATCGTCAATGATCAGCCAAGAGTTTGGTTCAATAATGTTGAAAACATCAAGTCCCTGTATGAACTGTATCTGCATCGATCCCATGGTGATGGTGGCAGCAATTGATTTTATTTTATTGTATGACTCCTGCCAAATACTATAGCAATAGTAGATTTTTTTCGGCTTTTTTGCAAATATTCTATCGCTATTTGATTCTATTTTTATTAAAAGCATTGTGGTGCCCGATATGAACGGTCAGCATAGAGACAATCCGAGTAATGTTTTAAATTGATGTAACTCCCTTTAAACAGAATAATTGTAAAACCAACTGAAGACTCTACTTGTCTATTGACTTAATAATTTTTTTCCCTACTACTAATACTACTCTGTTCTTCAAGAAGAAGAAGAATAAAAAGAAAAAGAAAAATACAAAGAATCATATTTTTTTCTTTTATTATATGCACATAAAAAAGTAACAATACATTGAAAAAAAAATACACTTTTTTAAATTTATTTATAATAAAAAATACAACAACAACAACATTTACATAGGTACACATACAGAGAAAAAAAAACACTTTTTTTTGTTTATTTATAGAGAGAAAAAAAACATTAAATTAGAGAGAGCACTTTTTTTTTTTAATTTATTTATAATAAAAAAATACAACACCAACATTTACATAGGTACAGAGAGAAAAAACACATTTTTTTTTTTTTGTTTATAGAGAAAAAAAACCATTAAATTAGAGATGGCACTTGAAAAAAAAAAAAAAAATCTGCTCTAAGTCCAAAAAAAAAAAAAAAAAGATAACTTTGGTGACGGTGCGCCCCCAGCGCGGGCGGCGGCCCCCCCCCGGGCCGCGAGGCCCCCCCCCCCAAAGGCCGCGAGGCCACCCCCCCCCCCCCAAAGGTTTTTAGGAAATTAGTTACAGGACTTTATTTAAACCGAGACTTTCACGGTGGGCAGTACATTCGATCCGGTCTGAAGTTAAATAGTGTCCAAGGGGGAGGGTGGTCACACCATCTTGACAAACATAGATCTTGTCGGACATGGTACTCATGGTTATTTTCTCTACATTTACAGTATAGTTCCTGTAGTTCAATGAACGAATTGCCAACAATTTGGCTCGTGGAATTGTATTTTCAACAATACAATTCCTATAAATGTCCATGTCGAAATTCTTGTCCACATAGCGCGTGGGTACTCCTTTGCAACGTTTCTTTATTTCCTCGTCGTATGTCTGTATAAAGTACACCTTCGGACCGACAAACATACCACGGGAAATCAAGTCGCTACCCGTTTCAGATTTAAAAAATAAAAGCTGATTGGGCACCCGACGTTTTATTAGCTCAGGGTAAAGATCACCACTCCACTTGGTGTAGTCCATTCGTGAAGTGATAATTTCACCATGCGCCAAATCATCAATTAGATTTGGTGTTTTTACTTTGAGCAGTAGAGAATCCGTGTCACCGTAGCAGACCTCTACTTGCTCCTTTTCCGGCCACTGTACCCTAGCCACATTGTAGTAGAATTCCAACATGAGCTTTTTTGAGATCTCCAAGATAGCACTGCCTGCAGCAATATTTTTATTCAGGACAATGTGTCTTTTTTTCCTATTCAAAAGTACCATGTCCGGACCACCGATTGTAAAGGACGTGTAATTGGGATCGGCAATAATTCGAGCACATTGTTCAGGATCGGTCACGACGTCACAACGATTCCTATTACGAACACTCTCACACATTTTGCCGAAAGCCGAATTTAAAATGAGTTTATAAATTTCTTTTTCGGCTTTCGTCTGTGCTGCAGAACGTTTGCTGACAAAAGTGTCAACAAACGTTTTCAAATAAGGTTTTTGACTGAACTCGAAGGCTTGGTGAACCTTCGTGACGTTGAAACCATTGTTACAAATCAAATTTAACGCTACATGGTGTACAACTATGTTTTTTTTCCGCAGAAGGTCAGCAATAAGTTTTTATTTTGAAGGTGCCCAATGCAATCCGTCCACCTCGAATAAATGCATATTGCGAGGGCTCAAAGAGTCCTTAGTCACAGGTCTATTGATACACGGGAAAACAAAATCCTTTACTGAATCGTGAAGCTCTACTGGTATATCTCCATCAATTTAAAAAAACCATCCAACCGGGCCATTCTCCTCAACACTGTCAATGTTGGGGACATGGGGAGCTTGAGGGTCATTGAGCCATTTATAGTCACCGCAAGGTAGTGCATAATGGGACATGGCCGAGGGGTAGAGAGAATTCATATCGAGGACAACTGCATTTGATTTTGTCCCCGTCTTCTCCCCCGCTGGATCGGTTTCCAAGATACGGTCTCCGTGAAAAACAAAACCCCCCCTCATTGACCTTTCGATGAACAGATGCTGATCAATGTCAGTGATTAGCCCAATTTTTTCCCCACTAATTTTCAGGATGAGGTCCATCACTAGATGAGGCGAAGAATAATAATAACCCAAATCAAGATTAAATTCATCATAGATTTTATCCGTATTTTTACACATAATGTCTAACAGAGTTAACACGTCACTCGACAAATACAGCTTGCAGTAGTCAAATCCATTTTTACATCCTCCCTCTGCCCAAACTTTTTTAGCAAAACTGTATTCCTCGGGGATGCAACTACGATCGTGAAGACTGTCGTAAAACGATTCAATACAAGGAATAGTCTCCTCGGCGACTCTCGACATGGAACAATAATAATCATAAGGATATATGCCCTTGACCGTTAACAAATCATATAAATCATTTGGAAATTGTTGCTTGAGAAGGGGGAAAGCATTGCTGCCGTCATCGTTTTTCTGCACTTGAATTAATTTGCTCAATGATTTGGGGAAAAAACTGTAGGAATCTAAAAAGCGAATTTTATTCGTGTACTCAACGCCGGCTTCAACAAATTTCCACATAAATTCCAAAACAAGCAACTTGTCTGCGAATTGAGATATGATTTTGTAAGTAAGGTGGTCTATCACCCATGCACCATCATCATCATCGTCCGCTGTTCTATTTCTTTGAAGATTTGCCAATGCAGGCAGCACATACTTTAGATCGTAGTTCGAGTTATGTATAAAAACCGGTAGAAAAAGTTGTTGTTTAATTTTTAAATTACATGAATTATGAGCCCACCCGCGAAAGCTACTGGTTCCGGTTGAATTAGGGACAATCAGGTGATTGTGATCCTGGACCACGTTTTTCGGGGCAAGGGCCTTCCTACACACCCAACAAACTGTTCCCTTTTCCAGCGCCAATTGCTCTTTATCCGACAATGTCATTGGATAATTAGTACAACGTAATCGTGAAATTGCACTGTTTGCCGTTTTTATTAATGAAACCAATAGCTTTTCCATACTGCCCTCCTCGTCCATAGTTAAAAAAAACTCTTCCAATAGCATTTTATTGTTGACGTCGCGACGGGCGTGCGCGTAGGAACACGCAACTAGTGTGTGTTCCTTGACTATAATTGGCCTTTATGAGTCCGATACCTCAACCCGTCTTGATTCACAATCTAAAGACACTTTATCAGATTGCAGAAGGGAATTTTGAAAATTTTTAAATTGTAAAATGTCTTTGCCTTCTGCCGGCATTTCAATTCTCTGATTTCCGTGAATTTTCCAATGTCCCATGTGATCTGAAAACGTTCGCTCAGATCTAAATGGGGAGAGGAACATGGGACAATAGAAGAATTCTCCTTTCTAAACGCCTTGACAGAGGAGTCGACTTAACCCCATAACGGGGAAAAAATGACAAAAAGAATTTACATGTTTGGGAGGCTCGTAAATAACCCATACCAAAATTATAACATTTTCCACTATCGGTGTCCTCACTGAGTACAAAACTCCATTTTTATTCGGTTTTTTCCCCCCATCTACAAATTCAGTGTCGTACTGGAGAACAACCCCCCCCACCCCAAGATTTTCAATTTCTTTTTAGAAAATTCTTATTTATTTAAAGGACACCCGATATTTTACCACTAAAAAAAAAAAATTTACTTTATGGAAAATTTTTACACCGTTACGTGCAAGTCCGTCAAGATTTTTCATTGTTGACTCTCTGTTTAATGTCTTATGGGCTGCTGCTAAAAACGCATACTTAAAGCATTGCGGCCCTGTGTCAAAATACAAACCCTGAACTCCTCCTGTAGTCGACAAATCCGGGTGACATTTTATTTTTAGATTACCTGCTCCTCTTAAAATAAAGTTTTTTTTTAAATCTACCGAGATTCAGATCCATGCGTTCAATATATAAAATTGTGGCACCACTTCCCCTCTCATTAAATGTTTCCAAAGTTGAAAGTAGTTTATTTACCCAGTTGAAATAGTTGTCTTCAAAATTGTTTAGACCTAGGTAGAAAGTTTGGTTGCCTGTCGAAAAATGAAAATAAAAAATGTCACCAGATGTCCCCTTTTGTAGATAAACTTTTTGGTTCACTGATGCTTTAATTCCCCCCCGACCCCCCCAATTCTGGATCTGAATATCAATAAGTGCTCGAATTATGTAGATATAGCTATGGAGATTTTTAACGGGGTCAGTTAAAATAATTCCAGCGTTTTCCTCGGGAAGGCTAAAATCTACCATGTATGTTTTCAAATGGCTTAGAGCAGATTCTAACAGATAAAAATCAGGCAATTCCGGGGACGTAGTACTGTTTTCATGTCCTGACCCTGTTTGTTCAGGACTCAATTCACTAATTATAAAGTTCTCATTAAAAATGCCCCCGGAAAAATGAGTTGATGTTGTATTACTACTACTATTAAGCGGAATGGTGGAGGAGGGTGACAGGGAATTGTCAATAACACCACTCCCAGTCTGTTCAATCACATTGGGGGGATGTGACATGAGGTCTCCTAGTACATGTTCCAAGGTGTTTGGAGACAATTGATCGAGCCAGCCTGTATTGTCCTCTGATCTAATTTCGTTATGAGGACCCGGTTCAAATTTACTTGTAGCATCATCTAAATATTCACGCATGAAACTATCTGCCCACTCTGGGTCCTCAAGCATGTCAATATCGCAGATTAAGTCCTCCATACCGGCCATGCCCCCAAAAACATCGTTAAGGAATCCCTCTTGCCACTTCAAATTCTCTAGAACCAGTGTAAGTTCATCCTTGAACTCTGCTGGTGGTGACAGAATTGGTACTGTAAATATACTTGCATCATCACTTGATGGTGCCACTGGGGGTGATATATTTTTAATCTGTAGAAAAAAAAAAAGTTTTATTTTTTATGTAAAATAACCATTTTTTTATAGTTAATAAACTTTTGTCAATTTCTCATAGTCATTGTCCCACCACCTGAACAATTAAAAGAAGAAAAAAAGTTACATTGCCTTATGTATTTCATAATGTCAACTGAACATGTTAAAAAAAATATATTTTTTTTTGTCGGGAAAATGTAGTCTTATTCTTAGAATGGGTAAGTTAGAACAAGAGAATGATAGAAAAAATTAATGGTTTTATTCCAAATTTTTTTTTTAAAATAAAAACGCAAAATATGAGTCCAATTCAATTCTTTGAGCCTCTTCATTATAACTGTCGATGAAATTTGACCATTGTTCGACTGATGCAGTATGCTGTACGAGCAGTTGCTCCCCGGCTTCAGTTAAAGGAAACGAACTCCATATGTCGGAGCTTGGTGGTGGTGTTGTTACTTTCTCAATAATCCGTATTTTCCTCTGTCTTTTGCCAACGGATTTTTTCGACCTGGGCTAAATAAATACTTGTAAGAGAGAAGAACTTTTTTTCTCCGTCCATATTAACAATTAAAATGTTGGATGGCCCCTTTTTTAGAGCCCCCCCCCCCAAACCCCACCCAGGGAGACACCTTGGGACCCGGGGGCTTCCTTAGAGGGAGGAGGATCGATACCCTTTCCGCGTGGGAGGGGGTATCGGCCTTCACAACTCTTCAAATAGAACAGTCTCAAATTCTTTTTCTTGAACCTTTCAAAAAGGCAATTTTTTGCCTGAGTTGTTTCAAAAATAATAATATTTTCTTTTGCATGTGAAAGGCATAATAGGTAATTATTCAAAGGACTCTTCTTCTTATCGTAAAAACATATCCTGTTTCAAGAAGCTCATTTATAATTCAAATTATATTAAAAGCGATGGGATATTTGATAAAGCGAAAATGGTTTTAGCGCAATTATACCCGTTTAAGGCATTTAGAATTCAAAGTAGATTAAAAACGATGGGATCTTGGTTAGAAGTTACAAGGTAAGTTTTTTTTTTTTATATTTAGAAATGCACGATAAGCACTCCTTTATATATATTGCTAATTTGGTTAATGAAAGAAAATTAAATAGCTTACAAACAAATTTTAAGTTTTTTAAAAATCTATGCACCTGAGAAAATTTTGTCTTATTTTTGAAAATAGGGATGGAAAAAAAATTATGTATATACTTACAAATTCTGACTGGACTTCTATATCTGAACTCCTTTGTAATACTTGAGGGGGGTTTGCCATGGAGCCAACGCGGGAGTCAGAGGGCTCTGTCACTATAAGTTGGCTGCTCGATGCACGATCCTGAAAGTGTGTAACTTTTCTAGCGAATTTGATAACAGACGCTCTTGTGGGCTGTATTAATGAAGGTTCGCCATATTTTACTTTCTTCTCAGAAGGGGGATTATTGCACGTCTCTTCTTCCTTTAAAAAAAAAAACAAAAAATTGATAATGGATCAAAAATTCATTTTGGGTTTTTGTAAAATAATTCAGTTTATGCTAGACATCTACAGTAGTGTAAAAAAAATCTTTATTTCAAAATAATGGGTTTTAAATTAATTTTTTTTTGGTTTTAAAATTAATTCGAAAAAAAAGTGGTTTTCCAAGAAATTTTACAAAAACTTACTTTTGTCTTTTTTTTTTTTTAAAGAGGGGGGAAAAACCCCCAACAAGTGAATGAATTTTAATGAAAATCACACCGTCGGATTCAGTGTATCAGAAAACTCTATTACATAGCTTTCAAGCTCATATCTGCAAAAATCTGCAACTTTTGTATTTTTTGCCAGAAGAAAAATACAGGAATATATAATGTAATTTTTAAATATATAAATTTATTAAAAGAAAATTAAAATTTTTGTTAAAATAAAATCTAAATTAAATAAAAAATTATAATAAATTAAATAAAAAAAGTTTTTTTTTTTTTAAACTGAAAGTAAGGAGCGACATTAAAACGAACAGAAATTATTCCCTATATGAAGGGGGACTGTCCCCCCTCCTCATCGCATCGCTCTTTACGCTAAAGTTTGACCTTGTCTCACAACTTTTTTTCAAAAAATAAAAAACTTTAGCGTAAAGAGATAATAATGACGATTTCAAATAAATAAGTTTCATCAAGTTTAGCTATAGAGTTCAAAAGTTACGCGCCTGAGACAAATTTTCCTTGTTTTAGAAAAAGGGGTACAAAACCCTCTAAAACTCATATAAATTTAATGAAAATCACATCATCAGAGAACCCTACTATAGAAGTTAAAAGCTCCTATCTGGAGCTCCATTCGAACGTATATTAAAAGTTCTAATTTCCTTTTTAAGTAACCCAAAAAAAAAATGGAGGGTATCTCGGCCCCCCTCTCACACTCTTTTTGTCCCCACGTCCGCCGCCGGGCCAGCGTACTTCGACAACAACCCCGGGTATAGCTCGAGCCTGTTACATTTAACTCCCCCCCCCCCCCAAAACTCTCACACTCTTTGTAACACGCAAGCTTTTAATTCAAAGCAGAAAAATACATCATGTTAGGAAAAAGCTTTATTTCTGAATGATAATGAACTGTTTTTTCAAAACATATCTATGATGGATAGATTTTATTTACATAAGAGAAAAAAAGCGTGCTTTGACGTTTCTATCGAATACAGTTGTCATGTTATTAAGATTTTGTATTGTTGGAGGGGAGGGGGGCGGTCCCTCTGAAATTTGAATTTACTAGTAAAATATTTTTCTTTATTTTTTTGTGGGGATATAAAAGAATGAAAAGTGTACTCACATTGAAAATCTACAAATCCAGTGTTTTCAAAAGTTAAAAATATATGTTGTACTATAAACAATTTATTAATGCATAATGAAAAATGGAATGCCGTGTCAAGGCCTTATATCGAGTTTTTTTTTTAAATTAAGTACATTGTAGTATGAAAAGTTTTTTTTTTAGAAAACCGACTAATCAGATTATTATATTGGACAAACCTCGAACTTTCTCTAATCAAATGACACAAAAAAAATCGAATTCATAATAAAAAAAAAACATGTATAATCCTTGAAAGAGTGTGATGACATGTTTACCTAACAGAAAAACCGGAAGGAACGTAAAGGCGGCAAAATGGAACCTTGGTATATACTGCCGTATATTACAAATTTATTATTTTCCAGTTCTTACAGCATTGAAAATGAAAATAAAATTACAGTGAAAAAAAATCTTGAACTGATGGATCTTTCAACAATTAATTTCATTATATATCTAGTATTCAATTTGACTTTGTTTATACTTTCCAAGACTGTTCAAGACTCATATAGTTTTGTCATTTTTTTTTTAACTCTGCCCTTTTTACTAACTAATCGTGTTAGTTTGTTATATTCTATGGCTTCTAGGCATTTCTATTTGAGCGGAAAACTGCACCTCGAACTTTGTGGAAGATGTATTTTCTTTCATGAAACACCAAAGTATAACAAAATGTCAAGATTCGGTGTGTTCCACCACTCGCAAGCTAGTGACATTGGTATTTTCGAATCAGCTTGGTCGATTTAGGGGGAGGGGTAGGCTAATTCTCATAGCAGCCCCATTCCGTCGTGGTATGATTCACACTTTCAACACCTGGCGTCCGGACTATCATATAATCTACCAAGCATACAACTATCCCAAATCAGTATCAATAAATAAATGAAACCCAAAACGAAGAAATATTAAAATAAATATTAGATTCAAACTCAAAACGAGCATAAATTAATATGAGTAGAGTTGAAAACCTCTATGCTTTCTAAAAGCCAGAATATAATTTGTACTTTACTGAAAAAAAATTCAAATGAGTTTACTGAAAAAAAATGTGCATTGTCAATTTAATATACATATGCTGATATTTATTCCCTAGAATCTTAATTAATGAAAGAATTGTTTTCAGTAAAGCGCCAATGACGCAGTAGGTTTTAGGCTTCTGCAGTGAGGTGACACCCAAACTCTTGTTTGTATTTACTTTTATTCGTTTCAAACTTGATTTGCATATTCAATTTAAGTTTCACTCGTTTTAAGATTTATTTATTCATTTACATTAATATACATTGTATGTTTGTTCGCATTGATTGTTATTTAATTTCCGTTCGTTTTAAGTTTCATTAATACTTTAATAGCAAAATATTTGTTTTCGTTTTAAGCTTGATATTCATATTAGTAGAGGAGGGGGTCCGACTCCGACGATCACCACGTGGTTTATGGTTTTCTCAGTGAGAATGAAAAAACAGGAATTTTCTCACTTGAAAAACCATGAATTTTTTCACATTTATGGTTGTTTTCATGGATGGTTACGGATGATTTATGGTTTTTGTCAGTGAGAATTTGAAAAAATAGGAATTTTGTCACATTTATGTCTGTTTTTATGGTTTTTGTCAGTGAGAATTTGAAAAACAGGAACTTTCTCACATTTTTGTATGTTTTTATTGTTTTTGTCAGTGAGAATTTGAAAAAACAGGAACTTTCTCACTGAGAAAACCATAAACCACGTGGTGTAGTCACGAGTCAGAACACCTGTGCTGTCGACCTCAATTCACCTATCGTGAATCAATAATTCCCCTTAGAAACAACAAATTAATTTCCTCTTTCCTGACAGATCAATCAATCAATGACATCATCTGTCAGACTTTAAAAATTTTCGCCTAGAAACATTTCTACAGGAATAGATCCAAATCATTAATGTCTTTGCCTCGGGAACAGTTCTACTGGTCGAACTCCAAATGATATTAATAACAAAAGGACATGGAAACAATTAGGCAAGAAAAATCTTAGCGATGAATTGTTTTAGCGCGCGAAAAGGTTTCATATTAATTTGAAATGCGTTAGCGCAGAGATGCCAATAACAAAGGAACACGCTGAATTTACGTTTAGGGATTATTTGGGCGAAACCGTTTTAGACAGGTTATGGAACTATTTTGGCGAAACAGATAGAGACATTTTAAAAGAAGATTTTTGAAGAGATTTTAGAAGAGAATTTGAGTGTGGTCGTTATAATACACAAGTTTCATTTGAACAGTGTTGTGAGGTCCTCTAACCCAACCCCAAAGGGTTCCAATCCTCCTACCCCAACCCCGAAGGAAGCCCCGGTCCTCAAAGCCCCCAAACTCCCAAAGGCCCTCCACCGGTCCCCCAAAGGCCCACCCAGACCCCCAAAGGCCATCCCCAGGCCCCAAATGTCCCCCAGGCTCCCAACTGTCCCCCCGGACACTCAAAGGCCCCCCACGCTCCCCAAGGGCCACCGGCACTCCCCAGGCCCCCCCACCCCCCCCCCTGCCCGCCCCCGGGCCCCCCAAAGGCACATCGAGCTCTCAAAGAACCAACGGGGTCCCAAAGGCCCTCCACCGGTCCCCAAAGGCCCCCCAAGCTCCCAAAGGGCCACCGGCGCCCCCCAAGGCCCACCCAGCCCCCCACAGGCCAGCCCCGGACCCCCAAAGCCCACCCACCGGTCCCCAAAGGTCCCCCCGAGCTCCCACAGGACCACCGACCCTCAAGGGACCCACATACCCTCAAAGGCTCTCCCCGAGCACCCGTCTTTCGTTGATGTGTGTTGTCTGAAACCTCTGATTTGGGAGGTGTAGTTTGCTACTTCAGGCTTTTCTGAGCTAAGGTTTCATAGTATTTCCTAGGTGAATGTTGTCTGAAACCAATAGTTTGGGATGAGTAGTTTGCTATTTCAGGCTTTTATGAGCTAGGTTTCTTAGCCTTTCGTTGGTGTGTGTTGAGTGAAACTTATGATTTGGGATATGTAGTTTGCTATTTTTGACTTTTCTGAGTTGGATTTCTTAGTCTTTCATAGGTGTGTGGTGTCTGAAACCTATGATTTGGGATGTGTAGTTTGCTATTTTCGACTTTTCTGAGCTGGATTTCTTAGCCTTTCATAGGTATGCGTTGTCAGAAAATTATGATTTTGGATGTATAGTTTGCTATTTTCGACTTTTCTGAGCTGGATTTCTTAGCCTTTCATAGGTGAATGCTGTCTGAAAATTATGATTTGGGATGTATAGTTTGCTATTTCAGGCTTTTCTGAGCTAAGGTTTTCTAGTATTTCGTAGGTGAATGTTGTCTGAAACCAATAGTTTGGGATGAGTAGTTTGCTATTTTTGACTTTTCTGAGCTAGGTTTCTTAGTCTTTCGTTGGTGTGTGTTGACTGAAACCGATGATTTGGGATATGTAGTTTGGTATTTTTGACTTTTCTGAGCTGGATTTCTTAGTCTTTCATAGGTGTGAGTTGTCTGAAACCTATGATTTGGGATGGGTGGATTGCTACTTTTGACTTTTCTGAGCTGGATTTCTTAGCCTTTCATGGGTGTTTGTTGTCTGAAACCCATAGTTTGGGATGACTAGTTTGCTATTTTTGACTTTTCTGAGCTAGGTTTCTTAGCCGTTCATAGGTGAGTGTTGTCTGAAACCTATGATTTGGGATATGTAATTTGCTATTTCCGACTTTTCATAACCGGATTTCTTAGTCTTTCGTAGGTGTGTGGTATCTGAAACCTATGATTTGGGATGTGTGGGTTGCTATTTTTTTGACTTTTCTGAGCTGGATTTCTTAACCATTCGTAGGTGTGTGTTGACTGAAAACTATGATTTGGGATGGTTAATTTGCTATTTTTGACTTTTCTGAGCTAGATTTCTTAGCCTATCATATGTGTGTACTTTCTGAAAATTATGATTTGGGAGGTGTAGTTTGCTTTTTAGACTTTTCAGAGCTAGGATTCTTAGTCACTCATAGGTGTTTGTTGTCTGAAAACTTCGAGTTTGGGATGAGTAGTTGGCTATTTCAGACTTTTCTGAGCTAAGGTTTCTTAGTATTTCGTAGGTGAATGCTGTCTGAAACTTATGATTTGGGATATGTAAATTACTATTTCGGGCTTTTCTGAGTTGGATTTCTTAGTCTTTCATAGGTGTGTAGTGTCTGAAACCTATGATTTGGGATGTGTAGTTTGCTATTTTCGACTTTTCTGAGCTTGATTTCTTAGCCTTTCTTAGGTATGCGTTGTCAGAACATTATGATTTGGGATGTGTAGTTTGCTATTTCAGGCTTTTCTGAGCTAAGGTTTTCGAGTATTTCGTAGGTGAATGTTGTCTGAAACCAATAGTTTGGGATGAGTAGTTTGCTAGATTTGAATTTTCTGAGCTAGGTTTCTTAGTCTGTCGTTGGTGTTTGTTGACTGAAACCTATGATTTGGGATATTTAGTTTTCTATTTTTGACTTTTCTTAGCTGGATTTCTTAGTCTTTCATAGGTTTGTGTTGTCTGAAACCTATGATTTGGGATGGATGGATTGCTACTTTTGACTTTTCTGAGCTGGATTTCTTAGCCTTTCAATGGTGTTTGTTGTCTGAAACCTATAGTTTGGGATGACTAGTTTGCTATTTTTGACTTTTCTGAGATAGGTTTCTTAGCCGTTCATAGGTGAGTTTTGTCTGAAAACTATGATTTGGGATGTGTAGTTTGCTATTTCAGACTTTTCATAACAGGATTTCTTAGTCTTTCGTAGGTGTGTGATGTCTGAAACCTATGATTTGGGGGTGTGTGGGTTGCTATTTTTTGACCTTTCTGAGCAGGATTTCATAGCCATTCGTAGGTGTGTGTTGACTGAAACCTATGATTTGGGATGGTTAATTTGCTATTTTTGACTTTTCTGAGCTAGATTTCTTAGCCTTTCATAGGTGTGTCCTTTCAGAAAATTATGATTTGGGAGGTATAGTTTGCTTTTTGGACTTTTCAGAGCTAGGATTCTTAGTCACTCATAGGTGTTTGTTGTCTGAAACTTCGAGTTTGGGATGAGTAGTTGGCTATTTCAGACTTTTCTGAGCTAAGGTTTCTTAGTATTTCGTAGGTGAATGCTGTCTGAAACTTATGATTTGGGATATAGTATTTCGTAGGTGAATGCTGTCTGAAACTTATGATATGGGATATGTAAATTACTATTTCGGGCTTTTCTGAGTTGGATTTCTTAGTCTTTCATAGGTGTTTGATGTCTGAAACCTATGATTTGGGATGTGTAGTTTGCTATTTTCGACTTTTCTGAGCTAGGTTTCTTAGCCTTTCATAGGTATGTGTTGTCAGAAAATTATGATTTGGGATGTGTAGTTTGCTATTTCAGCCTTTTCTGAGCTAAGGTGTGCTAGTATTTCGTAGGTGAATGTTGTCTGAAACCAATAGTTTGGGATGAGTAGTTTGCTATTTTTGACTTTTCTGAGCTAGGTTTCTTAGTCTTTCGTTGGTGTGTCTTGACTGAAACCTATGATTTGGGATATGTAGTTTTGCTATTTTTGACTTTTCTGAGCTGGATTTATTAGCCTTTCATAGGTGTGTGTTGACTGAAACCTATGATTGGGATGAGTGGTTTGCTATTTTTGTCTTTTCTGAGCTAGATTTCTTAGCCGTTCATAGGTGTGTATTGTCTGAAACTTATGATTTGGGATGTGTAGTTTGCTATTTGAACTTTTCAGAGCTATGATTCTTAGTCCGTCATAGACGTTTTTTGTCTGAAACTTCTAGTTTGGGATGAGTAGTTTCGATATTTCAGGCTTTTCTGAGCTAAGGTTTCTTAGTCTTTCATAGGTGAATGATGTCTGAAACCTATGATTTGGGGTATGTAAATTACTATTTCGGGCTTTTCTGAGTGGGATTTCTTAGTCTTTCATAGGTGTGTGTTGTCTGAAACCTATGATTTGGGATGGGTGGATTGCTAATTTTGACTTTTCTGAGCTGTATTTCTTAGAATTTCATAGGTTTTTGTTTTCTGAAAACTATATTTTGGGATGAGTAGTTTGCTATTTTTGACTTTTCTTAGTTAGGTTTCTTAGCCGTTCATAGGTGAGTGTTGTCTGAAACCTATGATTTGGGATATGTAAATTACTATTTCGGGCTTTTCTGAGTTGGATTTCTTAGTCTTTCATTGGTGTGTGTTCTCTGAAACCTATGACTTGTGATGGATGGTCTGCTATTTTTGACTTTTCTGGGGTAGATTTCTTAGCCTTTCATAGGTGTGTCCTTTCAGAAAATTATGATTTGGGATATGTAAATTACTATTTCGGGCTTTTCTGAGTTGGATTTCTTAGTCTTTCATAGGTATGAGTTGTCTGAAACCTATGATTTGGGATGTGTGGGTTGCTATTTTTGACTTTTCCGAGCTGGATTTCTTAGCCGTTCATAGGTGAGTGCTGTCTGAAACTTATGATTTGGGATGGTTAATTTGCTATTTCCAGCTTTTATTAACTAGGTTTCATAGCCTTTCATAGGTGTATGTTGTCAGAAAATTACGATTTGGGATATGTAGTTTGCTATTTGAACTTTTCAGAGCTAGGATTCTTAGTCCATCATAGGTGTTTGTTGTCTGAAACCAATAGTTTGGGATGACTAGTTTGCTATTTTTGACTTTTCTGAGCTAGATTTCTTAGCCTTTCATAGGTGTGTCCTTTCAGAAAATTATGATTTGGGATATGTAAATTACTATTTCGGACTTTTCTGAGTTGGATTTCTTAGTCTTTCATAGGTATGAGTTGTCTGAAACTATGATTTGGGATGTGTGGGTTGCTATTTTTGACTTTTCCGAGCTGGATTTCTTAGCCGTTCATAGGTGAGTGCTGTCTGAAACTTATGATTTGGGATGGTTAATTTGCTATTTCCAGCTTTTATTAACTAGGTTTCATAGCCTTTCATAGGTGTATGTTGTCAGAAAATTACGATTTGGGATGTGTAGTTTGCTATTTGAACTTTTCAGAGCTAGGATTCTTAGTCCATCGTAGGTGTTTGTTGTCTGAAACCAATAGTTTGGGATGACTAGTTTGCTATTTCAGACTTTTCTGAGCTAGATTTCTTAGCCGCTCATAGGAGTGTGTTGTCTGAAACTTATGATTTGGGATATGTAAATTACGTTTTCGGGCTTTTCTGAGTTTGACACTTCTAAATTTTTACACACACAAAAACTTACATACACACACGTCAAAACTTAAGCACACAAAAGCATAGACACACAAAAAATTACACACAAAAACAAAAACAAACTTAAACCCGCACGGAAAAACATACAGCCACACGAAAAAACTTACATGTACACAAAACCTTACATGTCCACAAAAACTTAAACACACACAAAAACTAACACACACGCACAAAAACTAACACACAAAAACTTACACACACACACTAAAACTTACGCACACACACACGCACACACACAAACACACATACATACAAAAAACTTACACATGCACACGAAAACTTAGATGCACATAAAAACTTACATTCACACAAAAACTTACACACACGCACAAAATCTTACACGCACACACAAAAACTTACACACACACACACGAAAACTTACACACACACACGAAAACTTACACACACACACACACAAAAACATAAACACACACACAACAAAACATACACACATACACACTAAAACTAACACACACACGCCAAAACTAACACACACAAAAACTAACAAACACACACACACACACACACAAAAAAACTGACACAAGCACGCTAAAACTTACATGCACACAAAAACTAACAAGCACACAAAAACTAACACACACACACACACACAAAAACACACAAACAATCACAAACACACACAAACACACAAAAACATACACACACACGACAAAACTTACACACACACAAAAACTTACACACACACACACACACACACTCACACACAGACTAACACATGCACACGAAAACTTACATGCACACCAAAACTTACATGCACACAAAAACTTACACACACACACACACACAAACTCACACACACACACACACACGAAAACTTACACACACATGCCAAAACTTACACACACAAAAACTTACACACACACACACACACACACACACACACACACACACACAAAAAAAAACTAAAAAAATAGACAAAAAAAACACACACAAACAAACGCAATAAAACTAAAACACACAAACACACAAACACACACAAAAAAATTACAAACAAAAACAAGACAAAAAACAAACACCCACGCCAAAACTTACACACAAAAAAAAAAAATCACGCAAACACACACACACAAATACAAAAAAAAAAACACACACACCCACACAAAAACTAAAACACACACACACAACACACAAACACTTACAAACACACACACAAAAACTTACACCCACAAACAAAATAATAGACAAAAAAAAAATTACACACACACACAAAAAAAAACTAACACACACATTCAAAAACTAAAAATCGCAAAAAAAATAACAATCACACAAAAACTTACACACACACAAAAAAACTTACAAACACGTACACAAAATTACACACACACACAAAAACTAAAACACACACAAAAACTAAAACAGACACACACACACACACACACACACAAACACACTCACAAACACACTAACACAAGCACACAAAAACTTACAAGCACACAAAAACTAACACACACACACACACACACACACCCGCAAACACACACACACACGACAAAACTAAAACACACAAAAGCTTAGACACACAAAAACTTACACACACACACACAAAAACTTACACCCACACGCAAAAACTTACATGCACACAAAAACTTACAACCACACAAAAACTTACACACACAAAAACTAACACACACGCACAAAAACTAACACACACACACAAAAACTTAAACACACACACACGAAAACTAACGCACACACACTAAAACTTCCACACACGCACACGCCAAAACTTACACACACACAAAAACTTACACAAACTTACCATATCACAGTTACATTGTCTTAATTTTTCAAATTTCATTTTGAATTTCTGTCGTGAGATGCAAGAGTTGGAATATTTCACTAGTGACTTGTTGTGCTTTACCTTCTCACAGTTACATTCTCTTGATTTTTCGAAATTCATTTTGAATTTCCGTCATGAAATGCAAGAGTTGGAAAATTGGGGTCTTAGCCCACCAACCCGAATGGTGGAAATCCACTAACTCAGTATTGGGGTCCCAGTCCACAGCCTGACCGGTGGAAGTTCACTCGCTCAGAATTGGGGTCTTAGTCCACCAGCCTGAATGGTGGAACTCCACTAGCTCACTCGTGGGGTCTCAGCCCTCCAGTCTGAATGGTGGAAATTCACTGTTTAAGTTCGGTTAGGTTAACTTATCATGAGCGCTCAGGATAAGTTAACCTAACCTTTTCCGGCGAGTATGGTTAGGTTAGGCTAGATTAAGTTAGGTTAGGTTAAGTTAGGTTAGGTTAGCCCATGTACGCTTCACTTAGGTTAGCTTAGGTTAGGTGAGAGACAGGCAAATAGTTAGGTGTATGATTAGGTTAGGTT
>NC_142811.1:42027858-42165374 GCF_049724085.1 Artemia sp. Qi Xiang Cuo | reverse complement strand
TATGCGTGTGTGCGTAAGTTTTCGTGTGTATGTGTGTGTGTGAGTTTGTGTGTGTGTGTGTTTGTGTGTATGTGTGTATGTGTTTGTGTGTGTGTAAGTTTGAGAGTGTGTGTTTTCGTTTTTGTGTGTGTGTGTGTGTGTGTGTGTATGTTTTTGAGTGTGTTAGTGTTTGTGTGTGTTTGTGTAAGTTTTTGAGTGTGGGTGTTAGTTCTTGTCTGTGTGTGTGTGTGTTAGTTTTTGTGTGTATAAGATCTTGTGTGTGTCAGTTTTGACGTGTGTGTGTAAGTTTTCGTGTGTGTGTGTATAAGTTTTTTGTGTGCATGTAAGTTTTCGTGTGCATGTGTAAGTTTGTGTGTGTGTGTGTGTGTGTGTGTGTAAGTTTTTGTGTGTGTGTGTGTGTAAGTTTTGGAGTGTGTGTGTGTAAGTTTTCGTGTGTGTGTGTGTAAGTTTTTGTGTGTGTGTGTAAGTTTTTGTGCGTGTGTGTAAGTTTTTGTGTGTGTGTTTATGTTTTTGTTTTTATTAGATTTTGTGTTTGGTTTTTTGTTTTGTTTTTTTGTTTTTATTTTTGTGTGTGTGTGTGTGTGTGTTTGTGTGTGTGTGTATTTGTTTGTGTGTGTATTTTTTTTGTGTGTGTGTGTGTGTATTTTTGTGTGTGTGTGTGTGTGTGTGTGTGTATTTGTGTTTGTTTTTTTTTTTTGGCTTTTACGTCTAAGTTTTCGTGTGTGTGTGTGTATGTTTTGTGTGTGTGTGTGTGTGTGTGTGTAATTTTTTTTGAGAGAGTTTTTTTGTGTGTGTGTGTGATATTGTTCGTGTGTGTGTATTTTTTTGTGTGTGTGTGTGTGTATTCTTTTGTGTGTGTATGCTTTTGTGTGTTTAAGTTTTTACGTTTGTGTGTAAGTGTGAATTTGTTTGTTTATTAGTTTTTTTGTTCATGTAAGTTTTCGTTTACATTTGTAATTTTTTGTGTGTGTGTGTGTGTGTGTGTGTGTAATTTTTTTTTTTTTTGTGTAATTTTTTTCGTGTGTGTGTAATTTTTAGTGTGTGTATGTGTTAGTTTTGTGTGTGTGTGTAAGTTTTTGTGCGTGTGTGTAATTTTTTGTGTGTGTGTTTATGTTTTTGTGTTTCTTATATTGTGTTTTTTGTATTTAGTTTTTTGTGTGTTTGTGTATGTTTGTGTGTGTGTGTGTGTGTGTATTGTTGTTGTTTTATTTTTTTGTGTGTGTATGTTTTTTGTGTGTGTGTGTGTAAGTTTGTGTGTGTGTGTGTGTGTGTGTATTTTATATATATATTATTAGTTGGAGTTTGTGTTAATTTGTTATTTTTTGTTGTTTTAAGTTTTGTGTGTGTGTGTGTGTGTGTGTGTAAGTTTTTGTGAGTGTGAGTTTGTGAGTTTTTGTGTATGTGTGTGTGTGTGTGTCAGTTTTTGTGTGTGTGTAAGTTTTGGCGTGTGTGTGTGTGAGTTTTTTTGTGTTCATGTGTAAGTTTTTGTGTCTGTGTATGTGTGTGTGTGTGTAAGTTTTTGTGTATGTGTAAGTTTTGGCGTGTGTGTGTGTGAGTTTTCGTGTGTGTGTGTGTGTTTAAGTTTGGTGTGTGTGTGTGTGTGTAAGTTTTTGTGTGCATGTAAGTTTTTGTGTGCATGTAAGTTTTCGTGTGCATGTGTAAGTTTTTTTGTGTGTGTGTGTGTGTAAGTTTGGGTGTGTATGTGTGTGTGTGTAAGTTTTGGCGTGTGTGTGTTATTTTTAGTGTGTGTGTGTGGGTGTGTTAGTTTTCGTGTGCATGTGTAAGTTTTTGTGTGTGTAAGTTTTGGAGTGTGTGTGTGTAAGTTTTCGTGTGTGTATGTGTAAGTTTTGTGAGTGTGTGTGTGTGTGTTAGTTTTTGTGAGTGTGTGTGTGATTTTTTTTTTGTTAATGTGTTAGTTTTTTGTGTGTGTGTGTGTGTGTGTGTGTGTTAGTTTTTTTGTGTGTGTAAGTTTTTGCGTGTGTGTGTGAGTTTTCGTGTGTTTGTGTGTGTAAGTTTTGTGTGTGTGTGTGTGGTGTGTGTGTGTGTAAGTTTTTGTGTGCATTTAAGTTTTTGTGTGCATGTAAGTTTTCGTGTGCTTCCCAAATCATGAGTTTCAGACAACACACTCCTATGAGTGGCTAAGAAATCTAGCTCAGAAAAGTCAAAAATAGCAAATTAACCATCCCAAATCATAGGTTTCAGTCAACACACACCTACGAATGGCTATGAAATCCTGCTCAGAAAAGTCAAAAAATATCAACCCACACACCCCCAAATCATAGGTTTCAGACATCACACACCTACGAAAGACTAAGAAATCCGGTTATGAAAAGTCAGAAATAACAAATTAAATATCCCAAATCATAGGTTTCAGACAACACTCACCTATGAACGGCTAAGAAACCTAGCTCAGAAAAGTCAAAAATAGCAAACCAGTCATCCCAAACTATATGTTTCAGACAACAAACACCTATGAACGGCTAAGAAACCGAGCTCAGAAAAGTCAAAAGTAGCAATCCACCCACCCAAAATCATAGGTTTCAGACACTACACACCTATGAAAGACTAAGAAATCCAACTCAGAAAAGCCTGAAATTGCAACCCACACATCCCAAATCATAGGTTTCAGACACCACACACCTACGAAAGACTAAGAAATCCGGTTATGAAAAGTCGGAAATAGCAAATTACACATCCCAAACTATTGGTTTCAGACAACATTCACCTACGAAATACTAGAAAACCTTAGCTCAGAAAAGCCTGAAATAGCAAACTACACATCCCAAATCATAATGTTCTGACAACACATACCTATGAAAGGCTAAGAAACCTAGCTCAGAAAAGTCGAAAATAGCAAACTACACATCCCAAATCATAGGTTTCAGACACTACACACCTATGAAAGACTAAGAAATCCAACTCAGAAAAGCCCGAAATAGTAATTTACATATCCCAAATCATAAGTTTCAGACAGCATTCACCTGTGAAATACTAAGAAACCTTAGCTCAGAAAAGTCTGAAATAGCCAACTACTCATCCCAAACTCGAAGTTTCAGACAACAAACACCTATGAGTGACTAAGAATCCTAGCTCTGAAAAGTCCAAAAAGCAAACTACACCTCCCAAATCATAATTTTCTGAAAGGACACACATATGATAGGCTAAGAAATCTAGCTCAGAAAAGTCAAAAATGGCAAATTAACCACCCCAAATCATAGGTTTCAGTAAACACATACCTACGAATGTCAAAGAAATCCAGCTCAGAAAGGTCAAAAAAATTGCAACCCACACATCCCAAATCATAGGTTTCAGACACCACACACCTACGAAAGACTAAGAAATCCGGTTATGAAAAGCCCGAAATAGTAATTTACATATCCCAAATCATAAGTTTCAGACAGCATTCACCTACGAAATACTAAGAAACCTTAGCTCAGAAAAGTCTGAAATAGCCAACTACTCATCCCAAACTCGAAGTTTCAGACAACAAACACCTATGAGTGACTAAGAATCCTAGCTCTGAAAAGTCCAAAAAGCAAACTACACCTCCCAAATCATAATTTTCTGAAAGGACACACATATGATAGGCTAAGAAATCTAGCTCAGAAAAGTCAAAAATAGCAAATTAACCACCCCAACTCATAGGTTTCAGTCAAAACATACCTACGAATGGCTAAGAAATCCAGCTCAGAAAAGTCAAAAAAATAGCAACCCACACACCCCAAATCATAGGTTTCATACACCACACACCTAGGAAAGACTAAGAAATCCTGTTATGAAAAGTCGGAAACAGTAAATTACATATCCCAAATCATAGGTGTCAGACAACAAACACCAACGAACGGCTAAGAAAGCGAGCTCAGAAAAGTCAAAAATAGCAAACTAGTCATCCCAAAATATAGGTTTCAGCCAGCAAACACATATGAAATGCTAAGAAAACTAGCTCAGAAAAGTCAAAAGTAGCAATCCACCCATCCCAAATCATAGGTTTCATAGAACACATGCCTATGAAAGACTAAGAAATCAAGCTCAGAAAAGTCAAAAATAGCAAACTACATATCCCAAATCATCGGTTTCAGTCAACACACACCAACGAAAGACTAAGAAACCTAGCTCAGAAAAGTCAAAAATAGCAAACTATTCATCCCAAACTATTGGTTTCAGACAACATTCACCTACGAAATACTAGAAAACCTTAGCTCAGAAAAGCCTGAAATAGCAAACTATACATCCCAAATCATAATTTTCTGACAACGGATACCTATGAAAGGCTAAGAAATCCAGCTCAGAAAAGTCGAAAATAGTAAACTACACATCCCAAATCATAGGTTTCAGACACCACACACCAATGAAAGGCTAAGAAATCCAACTCAGAAAAGTCAAAAATAGCAAACTACATATCCCAAATCATAAGTTTCACTCAACACACACCAACGAAAGGCTAAGAAACCTAGCTCATAAAAGCCTGAAATAGCAAACTACTCATCCCAAACTATTGGTTTCAGACAACATTCACCTAGGAAATACTAGGAAACCTTAGCTCAGAAAAGCCTGAAGTAGCAAACTACACATCCCAAATCATAGGTTTCAGACAACACACATCAACGAAAGCCGGGTGCTCGGGGAGAGCCTTTGAGGGTCTGTGGGTCCCTTGAGGGCCGGTGGTCCTTTGGGAGCTCGGGGGTACCTTTGGGGACCGGGGATGGGCTTTGGGGGTCCGGGAATGGCATTTGGGGGTCTGGGTGGGCCTTTGGGGGCGCCGGTGGCCCTGTGGGAGATTGGGGGGGACTTTGGGGACCGGTGGAGGGCCTTTGGGACCCCGTTGGTCCTTTGGGAGCTCGATGTGCCTTTGGGGGGCCCGGGGATGGCATTTGGGGGTCTGGGTGGGCCTTTGGGGCGCCGGTGGCCCTTTGGGAGCTTGGGGGGCCTTTGAGTGTCCGGGAGGACAGTTGGGAGCCTGGGGGACATTTGGGGCCTGGGGATGGCCTTTGGGGGTCTGGGTGGGCCTTTGGGGGGCGCCAGTGGACCTTTGGGAGTTTGGGGGGCTTTGAGGACCGGGGGCTCCCTGGGGGGTGGGGGTAGGAGGATTGGAACCCTTTGGGGTTGGGTTAGAGGACCTCACAACACTGTTCAAATGAAACTTGTGTATTATAACGACCACAGAGTTTCACCATTAAATTCTCTTCTAAAATCTCTTCAAAAATCTTCTTTTAAAATGTCTCTATCTGTTTCGCCGAAATAGTTCCATAACCTGTCTAAAACGGTTTCGCCCAAATAATCCCTAAACGTAAATTCAGCGTGTTCCTTTGTTATTGGCATCTCTGCGCTAACACATTTCAAATTAATAGGAAACCTTTTCGCGCGCTAATACAATTCATCGCTAAGATGTTTCTTGCCTAATTGTTTCCATGGCCTTTGGTTATTAATATCCTTTGGAGTTCGACCAGTAGAACTGTTCCCGAGGCAAAGACATTAATGATTTTGGATCTATTCCTGGAGAAATGTTTCTAGGCGAAAATTTTTAAAGTCTGACAGATGATGTCATTGATTGATTGATCTGTCAAGAAAGGGAAAATTAATTTGTTGTTTCTAAGGGGAATTATTGATTCACGATAGGTGAATTGAGGTCGACAGCACAGGTGTTCTGACTCGTGACAGCACCACGTGGTATATGGTTTTCTCAGTGAGAAAGTTCCTGTTTTTTCAAATTCTCACTGACAAAAACCATAAAAACATACAAAAATGTGAGAAAGTTCCTGATTTTCAAATTCTCACTGACAAAAACCCATAAAAACAGACATAAATGTGACAAAATTCCTGTTTTTTCAAATTCTCACTGACAAAAACCATAAATCATCCATAACCATCCATGAAAACAACCATAAATGTGACAAAATTCATGGTTTTTCAAGTGAGAAAATTCCTGTTTTTCAAATTCTCACTGATAAAAACCATAAACCACGTGGTTCTATGCCCATATATGGTGTACTCGTGGGAGCTTTAGGGTCACCTCTACTCACAACCTATTCAGTATATATCAATAGAACTAGTACAAATAAACCAATTAATTATGTTTCCCTATGCTTTTAGGATTATAAAAAACTAGCGCTTTAGCTGTTTTCTGAATTTCTTTTCAGAAAACACGTTACTGAAATTCTGCAAAAACTTAAAGGTCGTTTTCCAAGACTTGGCACCAGTTTTACTTATAGGCGGAACTGTCATAGTATTTTATTCAAGGGCGTATCCAGAGGAGGGGTTAGGAGTTTGACCCTCCCCCGAATTTTTATCCAACCGGTAAAAACGCGACAAAAATGCATCATAAGATTTTCATATTCATGTTTTAGGCTTTTTTGTAACCCCCCCCCCCCGCGCCCGAAAAAATACCCTTTCATCTTTGAACCAAAATCCTGGATACGGCCCTGATTTCACTGCTCTGTCCTACGCTGCTATTTATCCCGGTTTATTCGGAGGAATGGTCATGCAAGTAATAAACTTCTTACTTCATCGATCAGAGGAGAAAGAAGATTAAGCTTCATAATAGCCCGTTCTGCGTTAGAACTAAACACTAAGTTTCTTGATAGACTCAATACCTTTATTTGTCCTAGAAAAATAAGGTCTTAGCGGTTTTATATCAGAGGCTTCATACGGAAGGGGTCGTCGTATAACTTCAAAGGGGGCACATTCAATTGGAAATTGAGAGTTTTAGTGTCCTTTTTAAGGGTGACAAGTGATTGGAAGGCAACTAACACCCCTTCAACGCCCATCATTTCCCCAAACACACCCAATCAAAATTTTGAGATAGCCATTTTTTTCTATGTAGTTGATTTCCGGATAGAAATTATGTTTTTGAGGAGGACAGTCCCCCCACAGCCCTAAGCGCAAGCGCGGTAAATTATGCTCTGGGGGCATATAAGATTTTTAATAGATAGCTTTGTCGTGGAAACTTCGGAAAGGACTTATTCCATTGGAAATATAAATGGCTAGTGCCCTTTTGAATAGTCGAAAGTGATTGGAAGGCAACTAGCACCCCTTCCACGCCCACCATTTCCCCAAAACATCCAATCAAAATTTTGAGATAGCCATTTTGTTCAACTTGGTTAAAAGTTCTGGAAATTATATCTTTGCCCCCACAGTCTTCAGCCATTTTGTTCAACTTGGTTAAAAGTTCTGGAAATTATATCTTTGCCCCCACAGTCTTCAGGGCAAGGGTTATTAGTTATGCCCTGGGGGAATATATGGTCCTTATGGAAGGAATACTCGTGAAAACTTCAGAGATGGCTTATTTGATTGGAAACTGAAAGTTCTAGTTCACTTTTTAAACGTCAAAAATATCGGAAGGTAACCAGCCCCCCCCCTCCACGCCCTTTTTCCCGAAATGAATCCGATAAAGTTTTTGAGATAGCCATTTTGTTAAAAATAATTCAATGATCACATAACAAAAACTTCGGTGTTGACACAACCCCCCAGGGCCCAGGGGCAGGCGTTGTAAGTTATGCCCTGTGGGCAAATATGGTTCTTGTGGAAGGAGCGCTCGTATAAACTTCATAAAGGGCTCATTTGATTGGAAATTGAAAGTCCTGGAAGGTAACTAACACCCCTTCCACGCCCACCATTTCTCCGAAACACATCCAATCAAAATTTTGAGATGGCCATTTTGTTCAACTAAGTTAAAAGTTCTGGAAAATATATCTTTGAATAGGACACTCCCCCTACAGTCTTCAGGGCAAGGGTTATAAGTAATGCCCTGGGGGTATATATGGTTGTTATGAAAGGAATGTTCATATAAACTTCAGAGAGGGCTCATTTGATTGGAAATTGAAAGTTCTAGTTCACTTTTTAAGAGTCAAAAGATGTCGGAGGGTAACCAGCCCCCCCCCAAGCCCTTTTTCCCAAATGTATCCAAATGCATTGATAAAATAGTTCAAAGATCGTGTAACGAAAACTTCAGAGAGGGCTCATTTGATTGGAAATTGAAAGTTCGAGTTCACTTTTTAAGAGTCAAAAGAGATCCGAGGGCAACTAGCCCCCCCCCCCACCCCTTCTTTTTCCAAACCCATCTGATGAAAATTATGAAATAGAAATTTTGTTAAAAATAGTTCAAAGGTCAAATAAGAAAAACTCCGGTGTTAATACAACCCTCCAGCTCCCGGGGGAATGCGTGCCCTGACGGCAAGTATGGTTCTTATGAAAGGGATACTCGTATAAACTTTCATAGAGGGCTCTTTTGATTGGCACTTGAAAGTCCTAGTTTACTTTTTAAGAGTCAAAAGATTGAAGGGCAACTAGCACCCCCACGCCGTTCTTCCCCCGAGCCCATCCGCTACAAAATTTGAGATAGCCACTATTAAAATTTCTTCAAAAATTAGATAACGCTACGGTGTCGAAACAATCCCACATGGCCGGGAGAGTAGGTGTTGTAAGTGTTATTCTGGGGGCGTATATGGTTCTTATGAAAGGGATGCTCGTATAAACTTCAGAAAGGTCTGATTTGATTGTAAATTGAAAGTTCTAGTTCACTTTCTAAGAGTCAAAATATATCCGCTGGCAACTAGCCCCCCCCCCCCACACACCCTTTTTTACCCAAATCCATCTGATAAAAAATTTGAGATGGTTATTTCGTTCAAAATAGTTTAAAGGTCAGACTAAAAAAAACTCCTGTGTCGACGCAACCCCCGAGGACCCGGGGGCAGGCGTTGTAAGTAATGCTCTGGGGGTATATATGATTCTTATAGAAGGGATGCTCGTACAAGCTTTGGAGAGGGCTCATTTGATTGGAAATTGAAAGTTCTTTTTCACTTTTTAAGAGTCAAAAGAGATCGGAGGACAATTAGTCCCCCTCTCTCCAGGCCCAATTTTCATCAAACCCATCCGATAAGAACTTTGAAAGAGCCATTTTTTCAAAATGATTCAACGATCATATAACAAAAACTGTGGGGTCGACACAATCCTTCAGGGCCCAGGGTAGGCATTGTAAGTTATGCAGCTGTTATGGAAGGGATGCTTGTATAAACTTCAGAGAGGGTTCATTTGATTGGAAATCGAAAGTTCTAGTTCAGTTTTTAAGAGTCAACAGAGACCAGAGGGCAACTATCCCCCACACCTCTTTTCTCCCAAATGCATCCGATAAAAATTTTGATATAGCCATTTTGTTAAAGGTATTTCAAAGGTCAGATAAAAAAAACTCCGGTGTCGACACAACCCCCCAGGGCACGGGACAGGCGCTGCGAGTTATGCCTTGGTGGCATATATGGCTCTTATTGAAGGGATGCTCGTATAAACTTCACAGAGGGCTCATTTGAATGGAAATTGAAAGTTCTAGTTCAGTTTTTAAGAGTCAAAACCATCTTGTCTGATTTGCCACTCCATGACTAGACACTCATGGAAATATCCTATGGGCTCAACAATTTGGGGAAGTTGATTGTTGAAGAACCTTCTTAAGATTCCTTGCTCATCCCATGTGTATTTTGCATCACTTGAACCCATCATTGCAAACGCCGCCAGTTCTATGTAATACTGTAGTGTGCTGTCTGCTATTTGCAACCGGCTTACCTTGCCGTAGGTGAATCCATACAGGTGCTCTGGCAGATCTATATTCTCCACGACAACGATTTGTTCTGGATCCCGCAACAAAAAATGTATGCACAGTATTTACAAAACGAGGAAGGGTCGCCTATTCCTGATATCTTGACAGGGCGTCAGCATTAGCGTTTGCAACCCCTGGACGGCTACTAATGTTGAAATCATCTGCTTGTAGGGCGAGAATCCACCAAGCTAATTTCTCGTTCTGATTTGACGTCATGTGAAGCCACCGTAATGGATCATGGTCAGTTTTGATGAAAAAAATGCCAACCTGCGAGGAAGTAGTGTAACTGGGATATTGCCCATTTTATTGCTAACGCATCCTTCTTGATCATGGAGTATATACTCTCAGAGGGTGTCAGTTTCCTGCTAATAAAGCCAATAGGATGTTCCTCCCTGTCATCCCGCTGGATCAGAACTACCCCCAGTCATTTGCCGCTCGTGTCCGTTTGTAGTATGAAGGACTCCTTATAGTTTGGATTTCTAAAAACCGGAGATGAACACAACACCTCCTTCAGAGACTCAAACGCCATTTCTGCATTGGGAGTCCACTTGACTACCTCAGAGGCCTTTTTGGCTATCATCTGGCGGATTGGTTTGGCCAAAGCTGCGAGCAATCAAGAGATATCACGGACCAAGGGAGGACCTTGTCCCTGGGGGTCCATAATAGGAACTGGGGCACTCTCAGAGGGGTCATTAAGACAGGTGGAGGAGGAAAAAGGCCCCTCAAATGTACACTCAATAAGGCCCACCGGTGTGTCCACAAGTCCCATGAGTTACAAACCTTCTCGCAGTAATGGATTAAATTACATGGTGATGCAGGACACCATCGCGGGAGGATGATCTATAGGAGGACAACTGCGAAAGGGTGTGAGATACAAATCAATGGACAACGGCCTCTGCAAAAGTCTGCCTCGACCCTTTCGGGGTACCTGCAAAACTGGGGACCTTGCTGTCAACTCTATTCCCACTTGAGGAGGGGCGCCCCTCGAAGAAATTATAGTATAGTGAACGACAGAGCATTCGCACGGGATTCTGATCAATGGACAATTCTCCTGGGCTCGGTATGTTTTATAGGGCGTCTTCGGCCTGAAAAACCTCTTCCTAGCTAATTTATCTACTATGGGCTGCCTCCCCGTAGTAGCATAATATTTTTAGGCATGAAAATACGAAGAGTCGAAGGTAATAGGCTTGAGATTGTCTGTGCAGGATTTTGACTCTTGTTGATAGAAAAGCATCGCCAAGTGCTGAAAACCATGTTGTGACCAAGATGGGCCCAGGATTGCACAAAGCCTTCATTCATGGAGGTCCCAAGGACTTCTTGCTGTCCGGTTCTAAGCCGGCATAAGGGCTTATGTGTAGACTTAAGAAGGTATTTGATCCCCGTCCTGCACTGATATCCGGGATCATTGCTTTTCCTGAGGCCAAAATAATTTCAATGATTTAAAGAATATGAAAATTAGAACTTGGAATGTTACAACATTAAAAAATAACTATTGTATCGACATTTTGACTGAATAATTCAGACGATTCGAACTGAACTTACGAGGGGCGTTCAAAAAGTTCGTAGAACTGCATACAAAACTTTATTTCATAAAAACAAAACCATCACTACTTTTCCATATAGTCTCCCCTAACTTCAAAGCACTTAGACCACCGATGCTCAAGTGCCGCAATTCCAGCTTGGAAGAAGTCTTGTGACTGGGAATTGAGCCACTGATCCACGGCGGATATCAGCTCCTCATCGTCACCAAAACGCTTTCCACGAAGGTCGGACTTCAAGGCAATCTTGCTCTCAGGGTCCCAGTGGTGTACCCAGGTCTCGTCTCCAGTCACAAGTCGCAAATGGAAGTCTTCTGGGTCTCTCCTGTAGAGCTCGAGAAGCTGTGAACTGAGCTGCATCCGTTGCTGTCGATTTTGCACTTGAAGATTTCGAGGCACCCATATGGCAGACACTTTGGAGAGATGAAGATGGTCGTGAAGAATGTTAAAAACGCTCCCTTCAGAAATGCCAACTTCAGTTGCAAATTCTTTGACCTTTAAACGACGATCAGCCATGATAAGGTCTTCCACACGCCGGATGACCTCCGGGGTCGTCACTTCCAAAGGTCGACCGGACCTTGGGTCGTCTTCCAGGAATTGACAGCCCCGCTTGAACTCTGCGACCCATTTGGCGACCGTGGAATACATGGGATCATCTTGCTGGTGCACCTTGACCAACCGGTCTGTGATTTCTCCAGCCGAAGAACCTTCTTTGACAAGGAATTTGATCACTGCTCTGTACTCGATCAGTGACGAATCCATTTCTACAGTGATTCAATGACTTTGGAGTCTTCTTATACCTGAAAGGACAAAGCAAAATGAACAGTTTTCAGGCTGTGAATATCATTTACCTAGATAAGCATGCATGCAGGGTTAGAACTTATTTCGTCATTTCTAAGTGTTCCGTTCTATGAACTTATTGAACGTCCCTCGTATTAGAAGTTTCTGAAACTCATATCCTAGGGGTAGGAAGCACGAAATTAGGTGATACAGAATTTGTTTACTCAGGCAGGAAGGATGGGGCACATACACAGGAAGTAGGGCTCATGATGAATAAGGAAGCTGCTAAGTCTTTTTTAGGCGGGGAAGGTATTAATAATAGAATACTAATTGCTCATTTTATGATTAAAAAATTCAGGATATCAGTTATAGTAGTATATGCCCCCTGTAGAACCGACTGACGGAGATACTAGTGACTCAGATGAATATTATTTACAGTTACAGGAGCAAATAGACAGGGTCCCAGGTAGAAATATGATGTTTTTACTAGGAGATTTTAACGCCCATGTCGGTAGAAATAGGGATAGATGGATTTCCTAGCCTAGGTAAATTTGGTGTAGGAAAAGGGAGTAGTCAATCCGGACTTGGCCCAGTTAAAGATAGGAATGGGGCCACAATTAGCGATAAGGAAAGAGTTAAAGAGAGATGGGCAGAAAATTTTGAGATTTTTCTAAGCCGAGATAGAGTCGCAGGAAAAGATCTAGAGGAAAATGAAGAAATATGTTATACCTTGAATGTGAAGGAAGATTTGTTTTATGAGGAAGAATAAGCAACAGTACTAAAAGGATTAAAAAATGATAAGGCTCGAGCTGCTAATAGAGTGGTAAATGAGTTTCTTAAATATGGTGGCACTGAGGTTGGAAATAAGTTACTGAAGATTATGAATATGATTTTTGAAAAAAGGGAAGTGCTAAACGATTTTAGGAAAACCTTAATTAAGCCACTTTATAAGAAAAGTGATAAAAGTGAGTGTGGTAATTATCGAGGCATTAGTCTGGTCTCTGTAAGTAGCAAATTACTTAGTAATATGATACTTTTCAGACTGAGAGCTGCCATAACGAAAGTTTTAAGAGGAGAACAGTGTGGTTTTAGAAAAGGTAGAGGATGTTTCGACCAAATTTTCACTCTTAGGTTAATAATTGAGAAGTGCCTGAGTTGTCAAACAACTTTGGTCCTCAGTTTTATAGATTATGAGCAAGCGTTTGATTCTGTTGATAGAAGAAGTTTAGTAAAGGTTTTATCCTTGTATGGTATACCAGACAAATACAAATTAGTGCTATGTACGAGAATAACACTGCTGCGGTTAAGGTAGGAAATGAGGTTAGCAGCTGGTTTTGTATTAAATCAGGAGTTAAACAGGGTTGTGTTCTATCCCCTTTTATATGGATTATTTTGATGGACTTTGTCTTAAGAAGCACAGGAAAGGCAATGGGAGACCACGGAATCAAATGGGGAGGAAAAAGTCTCCTGGATTTAAGCATCCTAGAGGTAAGTGTGAGCAAAATAAATAAACTTTTAGAGGTTTTGCGAGTTCAGGGTGCTAGAATAGGTTTGAAAATTAATGCTAAGAAGACTAAGTAACTAAGGCTAGGAATAAGTGAATATGAAAAGGTGACGTTGGGTGAATGAAAAGATTGATCAGGTGGGCAGCTTCACTTACCTTGGTAGTTTTATTAGTAAAAATGATGGGAGCAGTGAAGATGTTAAAAGTAGAATAGCCAAGGCTCATGGTGTTTTTTCACAGTTAAAAAAAAGTTTGGAAGAATGGGAAAATAAGTCTGCGAATCAAGATTAGAATATTAGAAGCTACAGTGATGAGAGTAGTCAAATATGGCTCTGAAGCATGGGCACTTCGAAAAGCGGATGAAGATATGCTAGATGTTTTCCAGAGAAATTGCTTAAGGATTATTCTGGGTGCCCGGCTGACTGACCGTATTTCAAACAATAGGCTGCACAAAAAATGCGGTTCAATACCGCTCTCTAGGCCTATAATGAAAGAAAGGTTGAGGTGGCTAGGGCACGTTGTCCGGATGAAGGCCGAAGGCCGGATGTCCAGATTGCCGAAAATTGTACTTTTCGGCCAACCCTCTAGGGCTAAACGGAAAGAAGGTCCTTATTGTCTGTTGTGGGAGGACATCATAAAGAAAGATTTAAAGGAAATGGGAACTTCGTGGAAGGTGTACAAAGGGAGGCTTTGAATAGATTGGGATAGAGGAGGAGCGTGCGTAGCTGTGTTGACCTCAGTATCTTGAAAAACTTGAAACTTTTTGCAATCAAAAACGAACAAAAATTAATAAAAAAATATCCCCGAAAAAGAAGTTTTTCAAAGAATAGTAAAGGCCAATTTAAACTTAAGATCAGCAGATACAAGTACATGTTAAAATTCAAACTCAAAACGACCAGAAATTACTATTAAAGAATTAATGGAACCCAAAACGAACAGAAATTCAATAAACAGTCATAGGAAAAAACATACAACAAGTAATAATATAAATGAATAAATAAATCTTAAAGAGATTAATGCTTAAATTAGAATATGCAAATCAAGCTTAAAACTAAAACAAATATTTTGTAATTGAAGCATAAATGAAACTTAAAACGGACAGAAATTAAATAAGCATCAATGCAAACAAACATACAATAGATGGTAAAGTAAATGAATAAATAAATCTTAGAACGAGTGAAACGAACAAAAATCACCACAAACAGGGCTTTGGGTATTGCTTCCTTCTCTCACTGTAAGATTCTAAAACCTGCTGCGTCATGCTGCTTTACTGAAAACTATATGTGTCTTGAACAGTCTTGGAAAGTATAAACAAAATCAAATTGAATATTTGATATATTCATATTTGACACAAGATCTATCAGTTCAAGATTTTCTTGCACTGTAATTTTATTTTCATTTTCAATGCTGTAAGAACTGGAAAAGAAAATATTTGGAATTTAATTATATTTCAGTGAAGCGCCAATGACGCAGTAGTCTAGGTTTTTACAGTTAAGGAAGGGGGCAATTTTAGGGATTTTGAACAATTTTAGAAAGAACTAATAAATTAGACTGAATATTTGATGTATAACGATATTAATTGCTGAAAGCTCATCGATTCAAAATTTTACTGTAATTTTGATATTTATTTTCAATAATTTATTTCAATATTAAGTACAAAAGAAAATATTTGTAATACAATTCGTTTTCAGTAAAGCGCCATGACACAGTATGTCTTAGACTTTTACAGTGAGAGAAGGAGGCAATACTCAAACTCTTGTTTGTAGTGAATTTTTTTTTTGTTTCAAGCTTGATTTGCATATTCAATTTAAGTTTCACTCGTTTTAATATTTATTTATTCATTTACATTAGTATCTATTGCATGTTTGTTTGCATTGATTCTTTATTGAATTTCTGTTCGTTTTGAGTTTCATTTATACTTCAATAGCAAAATATCTTTTTTTCGCTTTAAGCTTGATTTGCATAATCCAATTTAAGCATTATCCGCTTTAAGATTTATTTATTCATTTATACTATTACTTGTTTTATGTTTTTTTTTGCTATGATTGTTTATTTAATTTCTGTTCGTTTTGGGTTTCATTTATTGTTTAATAGTAATTTCTGGTCGTTTTGAGTTTTAGTTTTAACAAGTATCTGTATCTGCTGATCTTAAGTTTAAAATGGCCTTTACTTTTCTTTGAAAAACTTCTTTTTCGGAAAGCTTTTTTTTAATTAATAGCACAAAAAAGACATATTTTGGCTGTCTCAACCTTGTCTCTATCATGTCAGTACAAGATTTCATGACGTTGCTGGAGAGCAGCCAAAAATGTCAATATGCTAGTTTTAAGAAAAAAATCATGTAGTCAATTTTGAGGCCTGGCGCTTCGCAGAAGGCAGGCTTGTATATATTGATCCTTGTTATAGCTTCGGTAAAACCACCTTGGGAAAAATACAAAAAGACATATAATTTTAACAAAAAGATGTTTTAAATAAATGCACAGTTGCTCGTTTTAAATAAATATATTCGCAATTTTTTTTGTTTGAAATCATGAGGTGTCAAAAAAGCAATAACAATCGAGTTAAGAAAGTTTGACGTGAATTCAATTCCTCCTTCCTGTTAATGCGTCAAAGAATCGTGCATTTTATAGGGTTTGTTTTCTTCAGGAACTCGTTGGGATTCTTGCTATAGCTTTTCTTTTAACCGCAGATATCATTTATGATTCGACGTATTCATGGTGATACTGGCTGTCAAATGTCTTCTAGCCGTAGATCTTGCGTGTGCTTCATTTTGTGTATCATTACCTCCGACTTTTTTTTTATGCCTTTTACTTTAGCTGTTTGGATTCAATTAAAATCAAATGTTCCAATGCCAATACTCTCTGAAACATCTGAAATACGCATTGGCATAATCATCGCTTTATTCTTTAGTTTCAAGTAATAGGGTGGCAAAACAGCAATTTCAGTTGAATTAAGAAGTCCTCTCGTGAATTTTTTCAGGCGGGAGAATAAGGGTGAAAATTTGAAGAGATAAGTTTCTAAACGATTCTCAGACGCAGGAAGACAAAAATTTTGTTCCAGATTTGAAACGAGGAGAGAAGACAACAACAGTAGGGGAAAACCCCCCACATGTGCCATGAAATAAATCTATTTTTTCTCAATTTAGAAAAATAGATGAATAATGTGACACATAAAGGTTACTATAAACAACATTAAAAATTCAGCTATACCAAAATTCCAAGATTTTTCATTGTCTATCATATTCAGAGGTATATCCTTCGTGCCTTCTTCTTCTACGTGTATTGAAACCAAGTAGATAGGAGTGAATAATATTGATGCACCTTGCTGCATTTGACTTATTTGGATTTAAAAATCCCTGTGTAACAAAAAAATATTATAACATCTTTTATAACATCTTTTTAACTACAGCGGAAAAAAAAAAAATGATGAATAATCTTTCCGGTATAAACATTTATTTTGTCACTTTTTTCTGTTTGATAAATTATGTACCGTTAAGACGTTTGGGTCGCATAGCGCAAAGTCGCGAACACTACCCGAAGGCTGCGCGCCTGCGGTAGCATACCCAAAGTATGCCAGCTGAATGCACATCGAAGCCATTAAAACAAACTGGTTGTTATTCTACTAACCTACTTGAGAAAATCTGGCAATAGGTAACGTTTTCGTCATGAGTTAATTGAGAGTTACTTTGCTTCATTACCCGAATTAAATAGCCTGGTTGGCACAAATGAAAGATTCATAGTCTGTTTGACAGATGAATTACTGAGTGCTGAAAATAATTCTATAGCCTGAAATGCTCTGGTTATTCGCTAGAGTAATTGCTCGTGGGCTAGTTTTTCTAAAAGACTTACCAATAAGTTTCGATTTTTGTATTATTCAGGGTTTTCAAACAAGTATCGTGAAAAAAAGCTTCTATGGGCTTCTATTATTATACTTAAGCTCCTATTATTATAGTTTAACTTCTATAATTTTATTTGATTTTCGCACGTCTTACATGGAACGAAATCATAGTGTGTTTGAAAAATTTATTAATTGGAGTCAATTCACGAAAACTTGGCAAAATATATTTTTGTTATCAAGGAGAAATTAAATTTGTTGTTTTTCCAATTTTTAATGGCAATACGAAAAAGGTACTTTTCTGTGAAAGTACCCCAACAAATTTATCTTTCAAAATTTTGGAGACCCTCCTTTTGTTCACCGTTCACCGAGTGCTGAATACAGTTGAACAGCCGGAAAAGCCCAGGTTATTTTGCTAACTTTACTGAGAGGCTTGTAAAAGCGTTTCAATTTTTATACTATTCAGCGCTTTCCGAATTAGTTTCTTAAAAAAAAAATTAATTTTAACTTATTAACGTGGAGATATTACTATTATGTCTTTGAGTTTCTTTACATGTTTTAAAAAACTGGTATGCTACACATGGTTACAAATATCCCCAATCCTGAATATTTGGACTTCTTTTCGTTCAAGTTTTATTTCATTTTAATTATTCGTTTTTTATTTTTATTTTCACTTTGTTTAGCCTGCATTATTTTTAATTTTTGTTGTTTTTTCAATTCTTCTATACCAGTCTTTTTTTCTCTCTGAGAAGGCTGCGCTGCTTGCGGAGGTGAAATGCTAGCAATAATGTCTTCTTCAATTGAACTTCATTGGCCTAAAAGCACAACTACGCACGCTCCTCCTTGATCCCAATCTATTCAAGCCTCCCTCTTTATACCCTCCGCGGAAGTTCTCTTGTGCCTTAAATCTTTCCTTCCTTCCTCCCATCCCAACCGAGGACGAACTGCTTTTTGTTCAACCCTAACCTGTTTGCCCAAGATGGACAACCTTTGGCAATCTGTCATCTGTCATCCGCAGAACGTGCCCTAGCCATCTCAACCTTTCTCTCATTATATAGTGTGATTGAACCACACCTTTCCTACAGCCTACCGTTTGAAATACGGTCAGTCAGTCGGGTACCCAAAACGACCCGTAGGAAATTTCTCTGGGAAACATAAAGCAAATCTTCCTCCGTTTTTCGAAGCGCCAATGCTTCAGAACCATACTTGACCACTGTAATCTCTGTAGCTTCCAATATTCTAATCTTGGTTCGCAGACTCATCTTCCTATTCTTCCAATTTTTTTTAAACTTTGAAGAAACACCATAGGCCTTGGTTATTCTACTTTTCTACTTTGGTTATCAAGTGGGCAGCTTCACTTACCTTGGTAGTATTATTAGTAAAGATGATGGGAGCAGTGAATATGTTAAAAGTAGAATAGCCAAGGTTCAGGGTGTTTTTTTTTCACAATTAAAACAAGTTTGGAAGAATTGGAAGATAAGTCTGCAAACCAAGATTAGAATATTACAAGCTACAGTGATGACAGTAGTCAAATATGACTCTGAAGCAAGTGCGCTTTGAAAAGCGGATGAAGATTTGCTAGATGTATTACAGAGAAATTGCTTAAGGATTGTTCTGGGTACCTGAATTACTGACCGTATTTCAAACAATAGGCTGTACGAAAAATGTGGTTCAATTCCGCTCTCTAGGGCTATAATGAAAGAAAGGTTGAGATGGCTAGGGCACGTTGTGCAGATGAAGGATGAAAGATTGCCGAAGATCGTTCTTTTCGACCAACCGTCTAGGGCTAAACGGAAAGCAGGTCGTCTTCGTCTGGGGTGGGAGGACGTCATAAAGAAAGATTTAAAGGAAATGGGAACTTCGTGGGAGGGTGTAAAAAGGGAGGCTTTGAATAGATTGGGATGGAGGAGGAGCGTGCGTAGCTGTATTGGCCTCAGGCGGTTTGGTGCTGCGGTGAGTTGTTAGTAGTAGTAGTAGTATCCTACTTTTAACACATTTACTGCACGCACCCTCTTTACTAATAATACTACCTAGATAGGTCCACTTGATCGATCTTTCTGTTACCCAACTTCACCTTTTAATCCTTATATATTCCTAGCCTTAGTGACTTCTGACTTAATGTTCTTGGAATTAATGTTCAAACCCATTCTAGCACTCTGAACTCACAAAACCTCTAGAATTTCATTTATTTTGCTCGCCCTTTCATATAGGATGATTAAATCATCAGCATAATCTAAGTCCACGAAAGTTTTATTTCCCCATTTGAGTCCGTGTTCTCCCATTGTCTTTGCTGTGCTCCCTAAGACAAAGTCCATCAAAATGACCCATACAAAAGAGGATAGAACACAACCGTGCTTAACACCTGCTACTAGCCCAGCTACTTAATACAAAACCAGCTACTAGCCTCTTTTCGCACCTTAACTGCAGCAGTATTATTCTCATACATAGAGTTATTTTACCTATTAAACATAAAGCATTTTCACTAATATTCCTAGCTGCGTTCCAAACTTTCTTCCCTAAGACGCCCTCAACGACTTCACAAATTATTTTCATAAAATTATTGCATCCATCTTCTACCTTGTCAAATTTTAAATTCTCCGGTCTAGTATTCAACCGTTCCCGGAATATTTCTCTCAAATTCTCATCCAAGAGTCTACCAGCGTCATAGCTTCCCGAAAGCTAGTTGCCCATCCTAAATTTCAGCTTTAAATTAACCCTAGACACTACTAGACGGATCTTTACTTTTAACATTAATAACGAGACTCCTGTATGCCTTAGTATCCTGTATTGATCCTACCAGTCTTCAGCTTACAATAATATAATCAGTAAGGTCAGCTGTCTTACCACCATGTGAATACCGTGTTAACTTATGGGTCATTTTATGACAAAATACTACAGTGGTTATAACCAGATTGTTATAACTACAAATTGCAACAGTCTGTAGCAATTGCTGTTTTTTTTTTCCTACACCAAATTTACCTAGGCTAGGATACCATCTATCCATATTTCTACCGACCTGGGTGTTAAAGTCTCCAAATAAAACCCCATATTTCTACCTGGGACGCTGTCTTTTTGCTCCTGTAACTGTAAGTAAAATTCATCTCAGTCACTACTACTATAATTGTCCGTCACTGTTGCATTTACTACTATAACTGATATCCTGCACTTCTTAGTCATAAAATGAGCGGCTAGCATTTTATTATTGATACCACCCCAACTTAAACAAAACTTATCATGTGAATTAGTCATTGAAATGCAGATACTGAAACATTTTACCAATCACTCCTCCTCTTTTTACAGTAAATAGTGCTTGTACTACTGCTGATAAATTATTGCAGGACCGAGCCCCTGGGGCCAATACAACTCACCGCCCCCAACTTCTCAAAGCTTTATTCTTTACTCATACTCGTATACTCGTGAAGTTCTTACTTAATCAGAATCTTTCGTTGTGACCATTCCTAGGTGCCAGACCTATTCCCCCGGAAAATTCTCCTTTTGGAAAATAACCCCAACCCCGCATGGAAAATTCCAACCAAAAAATACCCCCAAAAATTCCCCCGTCCCACCCCGTGGAAAATTCTCCCAGGAATATTTTCCACTGTGGAACCCCCCCCCCCTCTTCGTCGAAAATCCCCCCCCTACATGCAGAATTGAGCAACCAAGGAGAAAGTATGACAAATAAAAATAATAAAGAAAAGAAGGAATTTTGGATTAATCTACCTATATTCAAAAATATAGGCATAATATATGGTTGGTGACTAAGTCAAACCACTGTGGATCATCAATCCTGCCCAGGCTCTTTGACAGGAATACATCGGTTGTTCTGAGTGTTTCAACTAATATTTGCCACTTATCAACTGCATAAAGCATCACAGAGCCAAAGAGGACACTAAAAATACACAGTTCCGGTGCACGGCTGATACTGAGCCTTCACCAAAGGTAGCGGTTTAGTCTGCCCACGGCAGAAGACACCATAGATGTTCTCGCTCGAGGCTTGGAAAGAAGGAAATTATGGAAATAAATCTGAGGAAATTATGGTGCCCAGGCAGGTGAACTTTCGAACTATTTTGATGCTAGTGGCGTTATCTCGGGTAACTGAAAACTCAGCTGCAGGAGCAAGTGGGTCAATAGCAGCAATTTCATCCATAGTGTCCGTTTCCTATCGCCTTAATTCTTACTTTAATGTCTTCTCTACTTCCCTTACTTCTATCTTATTCTTTTTGGATCTATCGCCATCAGTATTGTCTCAAGAATTCTTAACTCAAGTCAAGTAATGCACCTGGAATAGACGGAACACAAACAGAATTGCTTACGCTAGAGTCTGAAGTCGTCGTTAATCTATATCATAAAATAATAACAGCTGCATGGGAAATAAAATATTCCCCCGAGTCTTGACTAAAATTTTTTATAATTCCTTTTTTTACAAGAAAGGATCTAACAGTAACTATGAGAATTACAGACTCATATTGCCTCCCTGCCAACCAGCTGAAATCTTAACGAAAATGCGCCCTGATCGTGTCAGAAACCTGAGAAGGGACATGATCCCTGAGTATCCGACCGGTTTTGTTTAAATTGATCTACCAATTATCAAAGTTTTGTCATCAATCAAATTATGGAAAGATAACTGAAATTTGAAAAAGATTTTTATAGTTGTTCATCGACGTGAAAAAAACTTTTGATCTAGTCTGGCGAGATGGTCTTTGGAACATCAAGACGCACTATGACACTATTAAGAGCAAGAAGCTTGGTGCCTTACTAAGAAGTATTCAACTTCTAAGGGAGTACAGTAAGGATTCCCACTCTCCCCCACTCTTTTCAGCCTAATCCTGAATAATGTACTGGAACTGGTCTCAAACAACGCTAGAGCCTTGGGTGGATTTCCCTTCGACTAGTTTGCATACTCCGATTTTATTATTTATCCAAACCAGCAGTTAGAAGAACTGTAAGTAGGTGCTAATAAGATTGACGATGCAGCTAGTTCTTTTGGGATGAAAATCAATGATAGCAGGACGAAAGTCATGGAGATAGTATGGCATACCGATCAGGCCTTCCACCGAGCAAAACTATTAATCCAGGGCAAGAGATCAAATGAGCTCTAGTGGTTCCGGTTGCAACATAAGACACGGACTTTAAAGAAAGGTGACAAACACCAAGTCACAGCTTTTGAAACGAATTCATTTCGAAAGTTTGCTGGTATTATTTACCTTTACCAAATATCTAACGAATGGTTATAGTCGTCGTTCAATTATTCCCACACCCTTGTGCAGACAATCGAGCTCAAGCAACTTCAGTGGTTTGGCAAGGTTTACGTTCAAAGGATGTCTCCGGTCCAACTACCAAAAATAGTATTCAAAATAAGGACTTTTGCTCCTGCCCAGGACGATAACATCCTAGGTGTAGGTGGAAAATCTTTGGAACCACCCTCTTTCGATACTTCGATATACTGCAGGAAACAGGGAAACCAACAAGAAGGTTTGTCAAAATGTGGTTAGAGAAGAAACTCCGAGTCAACCAAGCATGCCCGATGGAAGTTATACAAGTAAGTGAGAGAATATTTCCCTCTTCTACTAATCTTAAAAGCCTTTTTGCTAAAGTTCCTAGCAGCGTTTCAAAGCTACCTCCCATAAAAACTTGTTTGCTACTTAACAAACTGTTATCCTAAAACCCTTTCCTTCACCTTTTGCATTATGAAATCCTAAACTTCACAAAAATGGTTTAGTGGATGAAGATCAAACTTAAAAATAATCTTTTTGCATGCTGACCAATGGTCTGCGTAGCACAGGTACCGATCTCCTGATTCTCTGCCTTCTGCCATGAGTGCAATCCGTGGCTTGGGGCAAATCATCCAACTCTCCCCGTGTTCTTCCCCCAGATTTCTCTAGGTGCTCATTTAGAGATAGGTCGACTGTGGCTGAGCTTACAGAGTCACATCGCTGAATCCCGTTCCAGAACAAATAACTAGTGACACCAGGACTTGACCTCCCTTTGTCCTCACTGACAAAGGGAGGTCAAACCTGAAAGGATTTATTTTTACACAAAAATATAACTTGTCTTGAATGTTATAAGGTTTAGCAACTTTTCAATATTTTAAGTCTTCTAAGGCAAAAGGAAAGATTTTCAGTATGATCCCCTGCCCTTGCATATACTGTTACAAGTTTTCGTTATTCATTAATTTTTTGTCGCACACAAAAAATTCCTTATAGGATTGTTCGATTGACTTTTTTATTGTTATATGGATCGTTATTGTTAAAGTACATTTCCACCGAGAAAATTAACCATGTTTGACTTGTAGAAGCTATGTTGAGTGCATTTTAAGACCTAGCGAATTTTTTGATATGACCAGGCACAGAGAAAACGGACAACTTAAGAAGAAAAAAAGGGCTAAACAAGAACAAAAGAACATCTATTATTTTTAAGGCGAGATTAACAAGGGGTGTTTTAAGGTGGGTTTTGAATTAAGGACTGATTTTTTAGCTGAAAAAAGGATTTCCGTATTCATGTTCAATCTATGGGTGTAGACTTAAAATACACCCGTGTGTTTGATTTGATATGCGAGTATGAAATAGAAATATTTGACGGATAATATATATGGGTGCGTGAAACATGACGAAGAGTGGCTGGTAAGTATGATTGGGCGTGAATATTTAGATACTATTAGGTGAATGGGAAGATTCCTCAAAGCATGGCTCACACTGAAAATTATAAAATATTGTAGCTAAGTTTTTTGTTGTAATTGGCTTAGGTTATTGTAATCTCCCTTTATTTATTAATTAACTTGAAAAACAAACTTTTTCCACAAAATTATCTTCCAAGCGTAAAACTACCACAAATTGCCATCAATAAATAAATAAAACTCAAAACGAACAAAAATTACAATAATTAGCCAAGTCAAACTCAAAACGAGCAAAAATTGACCTGAGCAGGGCTGACAAACTGCGTGCCTTCTAAAGACCTAGAAAGACTTGCAGCAGGATTAGTAGCAGTATGTGCATAGCACCTTTGGTTTCGTCAACATCCCCTTCAACACACACTGGAAGTTTCAGCTTAATACCAGCAACTGTTCCTGGAGCATTTTTTATACGTCCGCTTGACAACCTGTGAGGCATAGTGTGTTTCGATTTAGTTCCATATAGTTTTTATATATCCCAAATTTTTTGCCTTAATACCCTTAGTTTGAATAGCAGTAGTAGTAGCAGTAGAATTAATAGTAGTAGCCTTAGCTTTAGTGGCAGTAGTAGTAACAGAAGCAGTGATAATGATAACAGTAATAGTAGTATCAGTAGAAGCAGTAGCATTATGATTCAAATATTTTCTCTTGGTTAGTTCAACATCTCTCACAACAAGCCCTGTTAGTTTCAACTGGACACACCAAACTGTTCCTAAGATATTGCTGTTACACCGTTTTGACAACCTGCATCCAGACAGTGTGTTGTGATTCAGTTAACCTTCTCCCCTTAAAATTCCTTTAGAAATTTCATCTTCATACTCTTAGGTATAGTTGTAAGTTGAATTTCCCGAGTCACAGTAGTAATATTGATATTACTAGTAATAGTACTGATAATAATAGTGGTAGTACTAGTAGCAGCAGTAGTATTAACATATTTGCTACGACGTTGCTAATATGTCCTTTTGATAACCTGTAGGTTCATATACTTCTCGAAATTTTCATCTCAATGCTCTTAGCCCTATAAGTAGTTACAATAGAAGTATTAGTAGTAGTAGTAAATGCAGCAGTAACAGTAGCATTAGCAGTAGTGTGCACATATTGCCTCTTGGTGGGATGATCTTCCCCTTTAAGAATTCTCTGAAAGTTCCAACTTAATACCCAAATCAAATCTTGAGATATGATTTTTGACAATGTGCACGCACATAGGCCCCCCCAACAAAAATTCTGGAGATTCACCCCTGGCTGATAGTTGTAGTAGCATTGGTAGCATGTAAATATTGCCTTTTTGATCATTTCCCCTATCATTTCCTGAATTTTCCATATTAATATACTCAGTTATACCTGAGTTACACCCTTTTAACAATCTGTATACACATAACGTGTTTTGATTTAGTTCAATTCTCCCCTCAACATTTTCTGAAAGGCTCGCCTGAATGAACCGTCTTATTTGAAAATAAAGTTCAAACATGCATGCTTTTCTCAATAATATATTCTACATGTAAACATTGAAAGAATTGTCTAACTTACAGCCCTTGCCCAGAGGACTTTGGGGAGATTGATATCCCCAAAGATATAATTACTGGACCTTTAAAAATGCTGAACAAAATAACTCCCTTAAAATTTCGATCGGATGTGTTTTGGGGAATGATAGACTTGGGGGGATGATTGCCCTCCATTCTCTTTTAACTCTTAAAAAGGGCACTAAAACTTCCGACTTCAAATTAGATGAGTTCCATCTGATCCAAACTTTATATGACTACCCTTTCTATAAAAACCTTATATGTCTCAGGGCATAACTTACAACCCTTGTCCATGGGTTCTTGGGGGTTGTGTCCATCCTAAAAACATTGCTCTATGATTTTTGGATTACTGGTAAAAAAAATTGGCTATCTCGCAATTTCAATTAAATGTGTTTCAGGAAAAGAGGATGTCAGGGAAGGGGGGGGGGGGGCTAGTTGTTCGAAATCACGTTTGACTCTTAAAAGAGAACAATAATTACAAATTTCCAATCAAATGAGCCTTTCCTAAAGTTCACACGACCACCCCTTCCATAAGAATCTTATATGCACATGGGGCATAACTTACAACCCTTACCCCAGACCAGTGGCGGATCCAGGATTTTTTTAGGGGTGGGGGGCGCAAAATAGGTTGATCCGATAAACTTGAGTTAGGAGCAAGTTTAATTAACGCAAACTTGCGTTTATTAAGTAAATTAAACTATTTCTAGACTATGTTAGGAGGCGTGCGCCCCCCTCGCCCCCTTGAACCGCCATTGCCCAAGACTCTGGGGGATTTTTTCAACCCCAAAGGCCTTGTTATATGATCTTTGGACTGTTTTTGAACAAATGGCTATCATAAAATTTCTATCGAATATATTTGGTGAAAATACGACGTGGGGGGGGGGGGCTGACCTCCGATCACTTTGACTCTTAGAAAGGGCACTAGAACTTCTGATTTCCAGTCTGATGAGCCCCCTTGGAAGTTTATACGACCAATCTTTCCATAATAACCCTATATACCCTCGGGGTACAACTTACAACCCTTGTACTGAGGGCTGTGGGCGGGGGGGAGGGGGTTCATCCTCAAAGACACAATTTCCAGACCTTTCAACTATGCTGAACAAAATGGCTATCATAAAGTTTCGATTGGATGTGTTTGGGGAAATGATAGGCGTAGAGGGGGGGCTTCTTGCCCTCCAATCACTTTTGACTATTAAAAACGGCATTATCCCTTTCAATTTCCAATTGAATGAGCCCTTTTTGAAGTTTCTACGGCAACATACGACCATCTCAAAATTTCTATCAGATACATTTTGGGAAAATACCACGTGTGTGGGGGGGGGGTATCTTCGCTCCGATCACTTTGACTCATAAAAAGGGCACTAGAACTTCTGATTATCGATTCAATGAGCCCCCTCTGAAGTTTATACGACCGCCCTTTCTATAAAAACCTTATTTACCCCAGGGCGTAACTTATAACCCTTACCCTGAGGGCTATGGGGGTTGTCATCCTCAACGATATAATTTCCGGACCCTTTATCTACGTTGAACAAAATGGCTATCTCAAAATTTTGGTTGGATTCGTTTGGGGAAATGATGAGCGTGCAAGGGGGATTGGTTGACCTCAAATCACTTTTCACTATTAAGAAGGGCACTAGCCCTCTCAATTTCCAATCGAATGAGTCCATTTTGAAGCTTTTACGACAACTTTTTCTATAAGAAGTGCCCTGGTCTAAAACCAAAAAACCAAAAAACGTACAAATAATACATTGTGCCCGCATCGCTCTACACTTAGGCAGCGCTATTGCGCTGCATGTGATAGTTTTTATTATCTTTTTGGCTGTGATGTCCCTGTGGATTTTTTTTTTCGATAAAAATCATGCCATATCATATAGGAAAGAAAACCATCGGAAGATGAAATAAAGGAAGAGGAATAAGATCAAATATGAAAATGAAGAAATAAGTTCAAATACTTGCAGCTAAAAAGTATAATAAAAAAGTGAAGTTGGCTACTTTTCTTTTTGCTTCAATATCATAGACTACTTTTTTGAAAACGTTGTCCTAGTTTCTATGATGGGAGCCGAATATAGGAGAATAAGTGGATACAAGGGAAAATCTATGCCAGAGGAATAGAGACCTTTGGCCTCAAACCATCACGGAAATGGTTTTCAATGATGTACTGCAATTCGCTAATTGCACATTAAAATAACAGGTACTACACTGTAAAAAAAAATAATAGAAATTTAGAAAAGTTCGTAAAATCGAAATTTAGAAAAGTTCGTAACATTCATTCGAAAAATAACTGGCATTTCAACAACTGAAGGTCGTGGTAATTCCAACAATTTGGAATTTAAATTTTAATTAGATTTAATTCGTTTTTTGTTGATTTTTCAACTTATTGAGAAACAAACAAGTTGGTTTTGTATGCCACTATCAAATCTTCATTTTGGTTAAACACAAACATGTTGGGTTTTCATATCATTTTTTGAATGTTCAAACTATTGAAATATAAACCTGTCGTTGAACCTATTCCTTTCTTGAAGTTTTAATTCGTTAAGAAGCAAAGAAATTGGATTTCTATAAAGCTGTTGAACTTTCTGTTCAAAGATTTTTCCAAACCTACTGCTGAATTACTGATCTTTTTATTTGGCTTCCTTGCCAGATTTTGGGGTTTCTCAAGCCTGTTGTCGAATTTTCAGTTCTTCTCATTTGGTTCCACTTACTAGTGTTGTTTAATTTCATAGGCCCTTAGTTTAATTCCTAGTTCTTATCAGTCTTTTTTTGATAACCTTGGAATTGTCAAGAAATACCAAACAAACAGTCATATATTTTCGTTAAGAATATTAAAAAAAACACTGCAGATGACCAAACTGTATCCATTTGTGTTTCTATGCATATACTGGAGGAATCAACTGTATAAAGCGTACCACTTTCTTTCAAGGAGTCCTTCTCAGAAAAAAAATTAGACTATCATTCCTACAAAAAACATCTAATAATAAAATGAAATTACAAAAATAAGAAGAGAAAACTGAAAATGAAAATAACAACTTGAAAAAGAGATGAATAGAAAAACCGAATCAAACAAGTCAATTGAAGAAAACACATTAGCATGCATAGAAAAGGATTTCAATTCGGATTATATTCCTTTTGAAAGTTGTTATGGATTTAAATATTCTTTTTTTATTCTCTCTTCCTATTTTTTGTTTTTAATAATCTAAGCATTCCATTGCTGATGCTGTGATTATTTACTTTCTTACTTGTGTCCAAGATGTCCTCATGGGGTGCATTGGGGCCATCTCCTAAACATCTTGAGTCAGTCATAGAAAGTTATCTCCGAAGTTTTCTTGCCATCTCTTGCTAGGTCCTGGGTAGGTGGTTACCCCGTACCTTTCCTTTAAAGGTACTTTTTGTAGATGTCATTTTCCATGCTGTATATGTGACCCAGTCATCTGAGTTGCTGTAATCGCACTTTCTGTAGTTTCCCCCTTCAGTTGCCTCCGAAGGTCTTCGTTAAAGATTCTGTCTAGATGCGTTACAACATCTATACGGCAGGGATATTTGAAAACTGAAATTCTGCGTTCGTTATCGACTTTTACTGTTCACGATTCGCAGGCGTATATGGCAACAGGGATAACTAGTGAGTTGAAGAGTTGGGGCTTCAATTCCATTGATAGATGGTTATTTTTGAAGAGGGAGAGCATCCTCCTGAAGGTCACACTTCCAAGGGCGAAAAAAACACCCTTTTTGGTATTTTTATTGATAAATACCTTTATTGGTATTGAAAAAATATTTTAAAAACAACAAATCGTCCACCCTATATTTTAAAAAATGCAGCCTCTCCCCCTCCCCAGCGTTTTTGTGAATTGACATCATTGTTTAGAATTGATTAAGACAATTGGCTTTTATGTATACTTATCATAATTCAAGCATTCCGTCTGAATTTCAATTAAATATGTTGCTTTTAATGACTTCAAGTCCATGATTTTCTGCTGCAAAAGCCACTAAAAGCCACAAAAGCCACTAAACCTAAATTTTCTTTTTTATAAAAATTTTACATTGCTTTGAATAGAGCTGGAGACCATGTGCAGGTAAATTACTCACGATTACCAGTAGCCTATACTCCATAGAAACATGTTCAGATCTTACATAAATTCAGATCCAAGCGGAAGAATACTGAAGCTGAAACCTGGGTATAGTTACGAATAAAAATATTACTCGAAAAATGCTATATAAAATAAATAATTCCCTGCCCTCTTCACCCCCAGCTCACCTTCTTCCGTCACTAAAACCTCAGTAAGTATTATCATGTGGACGAAATTTTTCCTAACCAAAATCAAGCTAAGGCCTCGTATATTTTCTGACTCCACTATTATCTTTTCACTTATTAAGGAGTTGAAGGAGTTGAAAGTTTTCCTTAAATAACCAGGGATTTCCCCTTGATCCATAATACTATTGTTGGCTCCTTTTTATCTATACTGTTATCTATACTCCTTTTTTATCTATACTCCTTTTTATCTATACTCCTTTTTATCTATACTGGCTCCTTTTTCAACAGTACATAATACTGTTGGCTCCTTTTTATCTAATTCCACTTTAATTGCCTAACTTTTGGTGGTTGAATTTTATAATTACTTTTATAGGCTTAATGACCTCTTGTTCTGAAATTTTTAAGTCAAGACATGCTTTAGATATTCTGCTCAAGTTTGAACTATTCTTAGTTGACTTACAGAAAATAAGGGCCGAGCCTTTAATTTGACATTTTCTAAGCCAATAGTAAGCAAACCAAGACAAATAGAACACTTCTACTTGGTTTAATCAAATTCAAATCATAATATCATACTCGCAATACCACAGTCGTTTTGGAAACTGGACAATATTTTTTCTAAAGAGTTAAGAGAGTGAAAAGCCGGAGAGATTTTAAAATACTCTTTTGTAAAGGTTTCACATCAATTGGATTTGAATTTTCGTCGGATTTGGCAAGAACCAATAGAGCCGAAACTATTGAACATGGAAACAGCGATAATAAGGCTTGGTCTTTTCAGAGTAGATGGCGTTGCTTTTTGCTAGTCTTTGCCGCTATAACATTTATTTCAGATTTAAATTTATTCAGTATATTTGAAGATCTTGAAGTTCAAATTTTTTTTTCTCAGGGAAGGGGAAAGGTAGTTCTTCCATTTCTCATTCCTGAGAAATGGAACTGACCATTGTGGCAGAGATCCTTTACAGTCGTAAAGGATCATCAATTTCACTTTTCTAAAGAAAATTTAGGACAACAAAGTAGAATTCTGTGGTACCGGATAAACTTTCCTAGGGGAGGAAGCAAGGTTGTAAAAAGCTTGCATCATCAACGGAGGGGTCTTTTTCAATAATACTTTTATGCTGGTACCTTTCATCCCCTATATTAAAATTGGCTTTAAACAGATCATCAATATATGTATTAATCTTTAGTCTTTCAATTGTGCGTTTGATATTTGCTGCCAGTTGTATTGCACTATCAAACAGTTCGTGGTAACGAAAATGTTGTTTTAATACTTTCATAAGAGCTATTTATTCTAATTAACGGCCTTTGTGATTAAGGGGTCATTTTATAAGAATCGGAACAAAATTTGAACTTTAGCGTAAAGAGCTAGGTATTGACTAGGGGGCGAACCCCCCTAATATACGTAATAAAAATATACGAAGATAGAAGTTCGTTACGTAAGTTAATTCGTAAGTTACGTATATTTATTACTAATAAAAACGTTCGTAAACAAAATTAAACAACTTTCGAGAACGCCATTTAGCCAAAGAAAAAGTAAAATTAATATGCAAATTTGTTTTAATTATTCATGTACGGTGAGCCAAAATCAAAACCTACATTAAAAACGTTCAGAAATTAAATAAAAAAACAAGTTTTTTTTAAGTGAAAGTAAGGAACGACATTAAAACTCAAAACGACAGAAATTATTCCATATATGAAAGGGGGTGTTCCCTCCTCAACGCTTCGCTCTGTATGCTAAGGTTTGACTCTTTCTCACAACTCTATTTTTTAAAACAATAAAAAAATTTAGCGTAAAAAGCGAGGCGTTGAGGAGGGGACATTCCCTTTCATATACGGAATAATTTGATCTTATTTTAAGTTTTAATGTCACTCCTTACTTTCAGTAAATTTTTTTTTTTTAATTTACCAATTAAAAACGATGTGTTGCAAAGTCTCTGGCACAGATAATTTCGGAGACCACACTGCCTTTCCATGACGATAAATAAAAGTTCAAATAGGGATAAAATCCTTTTAATAGACAGTGATGATGATAACAGTGATAGAAATTCACAAAAATACCAGATATTTCGGTCACATATACAGTGATCGTCATACAGTGACCGTCACTGTATATGATGTGACCGAAATATCTGGTATTTTTTGTGAATTTCTATCACTGTTATCATCATCACTGTCTATTAAAAGGATTTTATCCCTATTTGAACTTTTATTTATCCTCTGGCACATTTAAATAAAACCTACATAAGTTATCCTTTTTGTTCCATTTTTTGATGGAACATACTATTGATGGATTACCATTGATTTTGAAATTAAATAAAAAAAAAAAATTCAACTGAAAGTAAGGAGCAGCATCAAATCTTTGAAAAAATAGAGATTATTACGTATATGAGTGGCTTTGCTTCCTCCTCAATACCTCATTCTTTACTCTAAAGTTTTTTAGTATTTAAAAAAAAGATTTTTATTGTACTAATTAAACGACCCTAGTGTTTCAGGAGTCGCTCTTAAAGGATTGGAACAAAAATGAAAGTTTAGCGTAAAGATCAAAGTATTAAGCAGCGGGAAACATCCCTCATATACCTAATAATTTCCGTTCGTTTTAAGTTTTGATACTGCTCCTTACTTTCAGTTGAAAAACTTGTTTTTTTTTTATATTCAATTTCTGATCGTTTTTAAATAATGCTGGGAAATCGGGCTCCCCATCCACAGAACATTCCCTCCCTCCAACGGAAAATGTTTCCATTAAAAGTTTCTCCCATATAAAATACCCCCAGACAATTTCATTCTCGCTGGAAATTCCCCCCAGAAAATCTATTACGCACAATTCCACCTGAATTTTTTTTTCCCCTCTGTGTAAAAGTTTTCCCGCAAATCCTCTCCCCTCCCCTATTAGAAAGTTGCTGTTGCAGAAAATTCTTTATTCCGCGAGAAAATTTTTCATAGAGAATTTCCCCCGTGGAAAATCCCCCCTCCCAATAGAAAATCCTCTAGACAATTACGACCCGGTGAAATTTTTTTTAGACAATTCCCCTTAACATCTCTACATGTAAAATTGAGTCAGCAAATAATTCAGCAGAGAAAGTAAGACAAATAAAAAGAAATATTCCACCCTGTAAAATTTTCCCTGGAAAGTCGACCCCAAAAAAACTTCCCTCCCCGCGGAAAATTCTTCTCGTAAAAAATCCCCCATCAGAAATCCCCCCGAAAAATGTCTGTATACTTCCCAATAACGAATACTATACGTAAATAATGGGGAAATTTCATGACTTTCGTATCTTTCCCCAGGGGCTGTGGGGGATCATGTTATTCCTAAAGGCATAGTTAATGGACCTTTCAACTATACTGAACAAAATGGCTATCTTAAACTTTGATGGGAAAACTTTGAGGAAAAAAGGGGCGTTGGAGGGGACTAGCCTCCAATCTTTTTGATCACTTAAAAAGAGCACTATAACTTTTAATTTCCGTTCGAATGATCCCACTCCCGATATTCTAGGACTATTAGTTCGATACAATCACTCCTGGAAAAAAGGCAAAAAAATAATAACAAAAAACAACAAACGAATACGCATTTGTGATCTTTCTTCTGGCAGAAAGTACAAAATTCCACATTCTTTCAGATGGGAGCTTGAAACCTCTGAAAATCTCGTTGAGTTCTCTGATACACCAAATCTAATGGTGTGATTTTCATTAAGATTTCTTGACTCTTAAGGGGTGTTTCCCTCTTTTTTACAAAATAAGAAAATGTCCTCAGACTCGTAGATTTTGATGGGTAACCGTAAATTTAATGAATTTTATATATTTGGAATCAGCAAAAAAAGCAAATTTTTTGATGTATCTATTGATATCAAAATTTCGTTTTTTAGAGTTTCGGTTGCTATTGAGCCCAGGCACGTACGCAGGAATTTGTTTCGGGGGGGGGGGGAATTTGTTCCGGTGGGGCCAAATCCTTCAAACCCATTATTCTGTGAGAAAAATCAGAAAATTATGGGAAAAAGAAAAAAATCGTGAGATTTTTGGGGGGGCCGGGCCCGGAGCCCCCCCCCCCCCCCTGCGTACGTCCCTGATTGAGCCGCGTCGCTTCTTACTTAAAGTTCGTTACCATGGACTGCTTGATAAAGAACATTAAAAACCCGCTAGGCGAAGATGAGAACAGGAGGTAAGAACTCTATGATGCCAATAGGCTAAGGGGTGCTAATTCACGAAAATGTGGGGGAGTATTAGTTCAATTTTTTCAAATACAGACACAAGAAAAAGACATTTTTCAAAATCTAGAGGGCAATTTTTTTCGATTATTTTCAGCGAAAACACGGAGAAAGGTATTTTTCAAAATCTAGGGGGCAGGAACAATAAGGCCCTGAATTGGGTAAGGTTGATTCTATACCACTATTAATGATCTCATGTTTTCCCCAATACCAAATACGATTCCACAATCTATATTGTTTAATGCTTTTAGTCTTGGCAATTAAACTATTAACAGCTGTTTGGATGGTTAGCCCAAACAATAGATGAGCATTATCAAGAAAAAGTTTTGCTTCCAGTGGCGTTAGCTCATAAAAATTTAGAGGGGGGGGGGAACAAACCGTGTTTTTCAAAATTTAGGAGGTGGAGTGACTTCATTGTTTTTTTTAAAACAGAAAGACCAAAAACGGCATTTTTCAATGAGAATACCAAAACAAGGTATTTTCCAAAGTTTAGAAGGGGAAAAATACCTCCCTCCTCCCCAGTCAGGGGTGGCTCTTTGGGAAAGTGAAGTAAGTGGTTGCGTAGGGCGCCGAGTGACAGGGGGCAATATGAGCAAAGAGTGCCCTCTGTGGCAAAGGGTGTCAGAGACGCACTCTGTGTCGGAGGGAGAGACTGCCGCCGGGCGCCATGTGACCTAATCAAGACAAAAATTATAAGATAATTGCAGAGTCTCCAAAACGGATTTATATTACCTAAAGAATGGTGCTATTGTTTAGTCATGAAATTGCCTCAACTTGAACAATCCCTCTTGGTGTAATGTACCTCAGTTGCTACTGATTTTATGGCACTAATTTCAAATTTCTCAAGAAGAGTCGTATTTACTTAGGGTAAGCGTAATGATATATCAAATGAAGCACTTCGATAATGCTGACGACTAAATTTACATTACGTCCCTCTTATCGTGTATTGGTTCTGGTTTGAACCCCGTTCTGATTCGCACAAGCTCACACAAAATTAATAGATATTTTGTACCAGACACAAAATTGATCTGTGACCACATTGCACTCAAGTGGGCCGGGGGAAGACTAATGTAGATACATTTTCTTATAAAGCAGGTTTTTATTGTAATTTAACTATAAGGTAATCTATAATGTAATGGTAATCTGTATAAGCAAATTATTGGAATCCCTACGGGGGGTAACATTAGTCGATTTATAGCGGACCTGTTTTTAATCCATTTAGAATATGAGTTTATGATTGATAAAAAGAACCCAAGTAATATAAAATATTCGCTTTCAAATAATAAAAGATATTTAGATGACCTTCTGGTGATAAACTGTACAGATTTTTCTAGAGATTTCGAATAATATATACCCACCAGAGTTAAGTCTGGAACCTAGCGATGGGAAAGATAATAATGACCATTTTCTAGATTTAAATATTAATGTTTCACATAATAATAAATTAGTTTTTAAAATATACAATAAAACGGATGATTTTAATTTTGAAATATTTAATTTCCCATTCTTTAAAAGTAATATATATTCAAATATCACATATTTAGCTTTTTATTCTCAACTATTTAGATATGCGAGAATTTGTACTAATTACATTGATTTTAAAAGTAGAAGTCAAATACTTAGCCATAAATTAATCGTAAGAGGTTTTTCCGCCAATAAACTTGCTTGGCAATTTAAAAAACTTAGTTTTCAGTATAATGAACTTTTAAATAAATATAATATAAGCTATCAAGAAATTTTGAATGATACTTTGATGTAAATTGTTGGAGGTATTTTTTCTTCTCCCTATATTTTTTAATTTAGAGTATGTTTCGACTCAAGCAGGTGTTTTGCTACAGGTGATAGGATGAAATAAGTTCTTTGAAGGTTGTTTTACATGAAAGTGAATGGGTAATTTTTGACAGTTGGTTGTTTTGTAAATATGGGAGGTAAATTGGCCGAAGGGGTATTCTTTCAGATTTGGGTAGACATTATTTTGAATCAGTTCTGCCTTCTGGGTGATTAGTGGTGAATGAAGCATTGCTAAAATTTGTGGGTATATTTGTAGTTTTGGTTGTTTTATTTTTTGTATATATTCCAGTTTTGGTTGTTTTATTTTTTTTATATATTCCAGAGGTGACACTACATAAGGGGGTGCCATATGTTTCTATGGCAGGTGCCCTCATTTGCCAGGGTCAGGAAATTTAAGCGCCGAAACCCATATTGGCAAGTGATTTTTCTTCTGAAGAGACCTGATGTGAGGTAATCACTTGGGGAATAATTTTTTTTGTAGGCTTAAGGTGCTTTTGCTTGATTTGGACAACGACTTACATTTATTAATGTTGAATTTGCTCGATTTTGGACTTGATGTTTTGGCTATTGAATTGGATATACTGTTGTGTCCTATGTGATTGAATGGATGAGCAAGGTCTAGACCTTGTTCAAGTGTTCATTTATCTAAATTAGGAAGACAGTTCTCTTCTTTTTTTTTAACCAAATAATTTCATGTAACATACTATTAGAAAAATGTTTAATCCTACTTGTATTAAAAGCGTTTAATCATAGAGGAAAGAATGCTTTACTATATGAATTGATTAAGACTCTTCAAATATAAAATAATTACGTATGTGCAAAGAGGTCACAGCGCAATTGTTTAGTTATGATTTCTCTGGAAGTGCGAGGGAATGCGCTACGGCAGTGTGATGTCTCAAAATCTGCTTAAACCCAAACAAATCTCTAACCTATAATTCTATTTAATATTAGTCAACTTAAATGAATTTTTACAGTTAATTTAACAATGAAATATGCCTCCTATGCTTATGCGTTTAGACGTCAATACATTCACGCATTTTGCAGATAATTTTTTTTCTGAACGAAATATACGCAGTTTATAATGTGTCAAAATTACCAAGGGGGCGCCGTCTACCAGGAGGGACGTCGTCAACCAGGGGAGAGCGAAGAATAGTCCGCTTACCCCCAAAAAACGTGTAGGGTTGGCCTATCCCCAGTTGACTCCTCTGATTACCTTATACGAGAAGCAGCGGCCGTTGACCATATGCTTAACCTAAGTAAGCATTATGGAAACCCTTAAATGTGTACCTCCCAACACATATTACATTCAAGCTATGAAGGCATATATACTAGCACCAGCGTAGTAACACCCATAAATAATTGCCTGTTATTCACATATGTCATGAGATCGGAGTACCTTTAAATGATTTAAAAAGGCTTAGATGGGAGAAATGTAAGTCATAATAAAATTGACAGAAAAAAAATACATAACAAAAAAAGTAACAAAAAAGTGAAAAAAGTCAATAACATAATTAAAAATACGAATACGAGGTGTGAGTATAGAATCCAAAAAGAAAAGCTAGTGTTTACACGGGACAATACGAAATTTATCAATAGAAATGACTCCGTTTCAATAAGACTGTGACATGCAACCCGAAATGTACTAAAAAATTGGCTATACAACCAAAGTCCTATTTAGTAGACATTACTATGGAATCGAATTTATCTTCGCCTAAAGCTTATAGGCCATGGCAAAAAAAAATATTAAAAAGAAAGAACAATTACACAGAAATTGCAAAAATCGTAACATAATCCTAAGGAATCCTAGAATCCTAGCTTTATGATTTATCGCGAGGCAAAGAAATCGTGCAAAAATTCTGAGACCCATAAAAAATTCATCCGCATGCACTCTCATCAACCACTCAAACTAAAAAATCTTCCCTACCAAACACTGCATTTCTCAAATCATTCAGTTCTTCACACTCACACATCAAGTGATATGTACTTTCATTCAAACCTCCACCCATAGGACAAAAATAAGGACCAGTCTTTGACCTTTCCCTCCCGATAAACTTTCTTCTTCGGCCCAGTGGGAAACTATCAGCTCATTTCAATTAATAACATTATTACCTTTTATTCAAACCCATCTAAGAAAAAACTTCACCCCAAATATCCTTCGACCAACAATAAAGACCCAGCGAATTAGAAAACGAGTGCTGAGCCTGCCATGTCTATATTTCCTGGTCCTGTAAAATCTTTTCAATAAAACCACTTACTTGGTCCCTCATATCCTCAAGCCCTAAGCCAACCCCCCACATATGACTTGATCCACACTGATCTAATATACTCTTTGCTTGGCACGGCCACTCCCTCCCTGAGTCACACTTCAACATTTCTAAGTAAGCTGCCTTCATCACCCGCACCCTAAACATCCCTAAAAAAAATTTCCCAAAGTCTAACCATGTTAATTAGTCCATGACGACTTAATATATCTATTATATGTACTTTTATGAAATTATATCTTTTATATATCTACTTTTATTTACAATCTTAATATATCTACTAACTTTTGTGAAATTAAATCTACTATGTATCTACGTTTACGAAATTGTAGTCCGAAAAATGCAAGAAACACATTCGTCTTCCATTATGAATTGTGAAGTACGAAAGATGGATTGGGGGATTATAACATGTGGCCACCCTTATTCTGCTGTTTAAAAGAAAGTATTATTTTTCATTTTTTTTTTAAAAATGCTAAAATAACTCACTGTTCGTCATTATAATATCATCGACGAACTTTGTCAAAGCTACATGTAAATAAAGGGTTGCAACCACATAAGGGTGCACATAGAAAGGAGAAAGTTTTTGAATATCTCGGTATTTTTTCAAATGGGCTTTCTAAAAAATACATTGCAAAAGCGGTAACCACTGGAAACTGTTTTCTTCTTTTTATGAGTAATTCAAATAAAAGATATGTCAGATGATACATGTCCATAGAGCTAATAAGTCATGCTACCTACCGTGTCGTTTAAATAACTCAGTTTGGCTACATCCTTTGGTGAATACGGTAATATAGCCGATATCTTAGTATATATTACTTCACCATTCATCGTCCTATTTTTATAATTTATTTATTTCTTAGAATATTTTTTTGTTGTCCCGGATAAACATTATTTTCTTTGATTCTATACTCACATGTAATTTGACATACATTCGCGCCATCTAAAAGTTCTGCAGCATCTCTGCAAAACAGGCAATTAATTGTAGGTGCTGCAACACTGGTGTTAACAACTCTACCTGCATAGATTTATTGTAGTATTTGTCGGAAGGTGCACATTTGAGGGTTTTTCTAAGGGAGACAGAGATATGGGTAAATTTCTAGGTGGACCTATAATTTAGCTAGGATGAAAGTGAAAACATCATTTGATGCCTTTTTTTTGCTCTTTCATAATACAATAATCGCTTTTGGTGCAAATTACATCTTGAGCCCTTAAAGGGGCCCCAAAGGTATTGCGTTTTTATAACCACACAAAGAGGTTATAACCTAACCTGCAAAATACTTGATTTTCAATTCAAACCGTTTTCCTACCGTTTCAAGTTTTCAAATTCCGTCGACAAAACTAGCGCTGAATTTTAAATTCAAAATTTTGGCGTCAACAATTCAGGGTATATTTGCACAATAGGGGGGGGGGGGGGGGGTAAAGGTCATAGAATTTGTAATGGGACACATAATTCAGCTAGGATGAAATGAAAACATCAATTGATATTTCATTTTTCATAATTCATACAAAATACCTTCGGGGCCACTTTAAGGGCTCAAGATGCAATTTGCATTAGAAGCTATTATTGAATTATGAAAGAGCATAAAAAGGCATCAAATGATGTTTGCACTTTCATCCTAGCTAAATTATAGGGACACCTAGAAATTTACCGAGATATATTGATATTTATTATACCAAACAACAACATCGGTACTAACAGCCAACCCGAGAAGTAGAAAACTTTTTCGAGTGGTGTCAAAAATACACCAAAATAATATAAGACAAAATAGATGATAAGACAACTAATAACTTCAAATTAACATTTATAATCATACCCCAAGAGCTCCCAATTATCTATTTAATCATTTTTTTACACCCCCTCCCCCCCCCCCCCAAAAAAAAAGAACTAGAGTTCATACTTACTCAAAAGGATTTCTTTAATTGCTCTTTTAAAAAAAGCAATATCACTAATTTTTTTTAATATTCTGATAAAGATGGCTCTAACTTCTAATCCCCCTATGGAGCACACAAAACGTTGACTGGGTCAAAACAATTAATGAAGTGTCAATCAATCTCTGAGGTAGATCGAGTATCAATCAATCTCTGCGGTAGATCGAATGTCATAGTCGTAGACCGAGGATCTCAAATTTGTCAAAACATCAAAACATGAAAAATTTGTACCATGATGTAGCTTAAAATAACCAAAAGTATATATAACTATCGTAGTCCAGAAGCTGGCAGTATGCTTATTCGCTCATAGACGTTTCTACCAAATCACGGGGATGTAGGCCATCAAACAGTCAAATAGCGTTATTACGTAGAACGCGTACAAATAGGTACGTTTAGTTTGTTATACATAGTCTTTTGTTGGGTTCAGCATACGGTCAATGGCCACTACTTGTCTTATGAAGTAAGGCTTTTTCTTGAGAATTTTCGTTTATTGTTGGGCCTAACTACCGTGGTTGTTACATATTTCATTGCTAAGCCTAGAAGAATTTCATTAAATAATATGTACAGTTATGAATCTTAGTATAGAATAGAATAAAGCATAGTATAGACAATAGTGTATAGAATAAAGAGTATAGAAAAGAATAGTATAGGTTATAGAATAAAGCAGTATAAAACAAAGCATATAGTATAGAATAAAGCATAGTCCTGTAGCATTATGATAGAAACTTTTCAAAAGATGCGTTTGTTATATCATCTTGTATATGAAGATGCGTTTTTTTTCAAAAATTGAATTATATTTTGATATATATCTTTCGCCACTTACAAATGGCAATGAGAAAATAGATATACCAATTTGCTTTCATTTGTGCACCGTCTCTTTATGTTTACACAGCTAAAAATTCTCTTTTAGAACGTAGATTGATGGGCCTTACTACTTGATCAAGATTCAGAATTAGACATGTTCAGCCTCTAATTTGCTAAAATTTGCCAAATGAGTCAAAATCGTGGAGTGCATTACCGGAATTTTAGAAATTGAATTCTTTGATATGTTTGGGTTTGATGCATTGTTCTCAGCTGCTTAAGTTGTTTTAAGTCATTTTTCGGGATCAAGGAATATTAGGCAGTGTGTTTGTGTTGAGCTTTCGATGTTTTTATGGATTTTGGGTGTCTGAGGCTGTATAAGTCCAGCTTCTTTCTCCATTGTTTTCTCTCCACTTTCTTCTCTTTTTATTTCACTTTATTTATTTTTGCTAATGTTATATTTTGCTTAGTCCCTTAGTCCCTTTGGACACCATTGTAATGTCCACATTTTTTTTCTGAATAAACCAAATTAAATGAAATTATATTCACTTTCAAATGAGCCATTAAACACCTTTCTATGATTTCTCAGCGTCCCACTTGCGGTGACACAAAAAGCAAGAAGAAAATGAAGACAAATTAAACCCATCACCTTTGTCCATGAGAAAAACTGATTTTACGTATTGCCCAAAATGGGGGACTGTTGATTTCTTCTCTGGGGGTTCTGACTATGAAGGTTCCAATGATGCAGCTTTTATTTAAACTTATGTGTGTTTCAGGGTATTTTTCAAAATTTTCAATAAGTTTGTTTTTGTAATAAACTTTTATCTTTAATGATAATCGAAATAATAGGTATCATTCCTGAATCAGCTTCAAACGACATTCTTCCTAACATGACATTTTTTATTCAAAAGACGCTTTTATATTTTTTTTGGTTACTATGGGCTAGAGTCAGTACTACGTTCACGATTTTTGCTGGAGAGGCTTTCAGTAATTTTTTATTCGAGAGATTAAACTAAAAGAAAGAATATTTGTATGATTAATTTGACCCAGCTGAACAACCAAAAGTGCATGTTTTTCACAATTGTTTACTGTTTGAGTTTGGAATTAAATTCGGGAAGGGCGTGACTAAATTTTTTAGTGGTACAGCTTTTTATATTTCCTAGAAGACTATCAATTTACAGGTATTAGATATTGCTAAGTTCAACTTCTAAGCAAATTTGTTAATAAAAAAAAACTACTGCCTTTAATTTTCTAATTTATGTTTAGCTAAATCGGCTAATTCTGAATAAATTTCCCTCTCATTTCACATCAAACATAAATAATTGTCACTTTTTCTGTAGCTTTTCCGAAAAATGCAGAAGAACCCAAATTTTGAAGCCAATACCTCGAAAAAAAATATGGTCCATATTTTTGTGGATGCAACTCGGCTGTGATAATTAAAAGTGCGACATATCCCATTTTGGTCGAAAATTAGTTATTTATGTGTCTTGGACAAACTCAGCATGAGGAATCGAATAGTGTAGCCGGAATCATCCTATAAGGACCGTTACGAAGTAAAAAGAGACATACGCCAGTTTTGCAGAAGAGGATCTTATGGAGCTTTAATGGCACTTGCCTTCTTTTTTTGTCAAGAAAAAAGGAGATGTACGCCAAAAATGGATTAATTTTGCATTCACTCAGAATACTTTTAACAAAAAAGGATTATCTTATTTATAGGGAAAAGGAGTTATACGCCATAAAATGAAATAATTTCCAATTCACTCGGAACATTTAAATTTAAGTTATACCACTGAAAAAAGCATAAAAAGTTGGCTTAGAATACGCTTCTTTTATCTCAATTTGTCTCATCCTTCAGAGCGACCACAGCTGACAAACGTTTTCTGTTTTTTGGCTCTCCTGAAGAGTTACAAAAATGGCGTATTTCGCACTTTTAATTATCACTGCCGAATCGTCAGCGGTCTTAATTTATAGCCCCCTTCCTTTTAAAACCAAAAATATAAAGAATTTCTAATTTTTAAATAAAATATGACGTTTATCAGTAAGAAAATTCATTTTCTCCTATGATGAAATTCTTGTTTACAGTCTAACATCCTCCTCCTCTAGGAAAACTAATCCGGCAGCACTGAATTTTTTGTTGCTGCCCTGAAATTTTCTTCAAAAAATTGTAAATAAGCTGTGAATGTATTGGGCTAGTGCTGTTAATCGAGAATAGAAACTAGTTTAACAAGTAATTTTTCAACCGATCTTCTTTGTTAGCAAGCATTGAGCAGGAGATTTGCAGTGCAAAGCGAATCCAGTATCTAAAATCTTATTTTTTATTCTTAATCCAGTATCTAAAATCTTATTTTTTATTATTAATCCAGTATCTAAAATCTTATTTTTTATTCTTAATCCAGTATCTAAAATCTTATTTTTTATTATTAATCCAGTATCTAAAATCTTATTTTTTATTATTAATCCAGTATCTAAAATCTTATTTTTATTATTAATTCAGTATCTAAAATCTTATTTTTTGTTATTAATCCAGTATCTAAAATCTTATTTTTTTAAAACTGTGTTGGGTTGCAGAACTGAGTCTTTTATTTATCATGAGAGAAATAGTTAAAAAAGGAACTCTCTATTTGATCTTATGTTATTTTTTTCCTGACAGAAATAAGAGCAAAATCCAAGTTTTCAGCCACTGAGTTTTGAATTTAGCAGGTCATAGTGGAATTGTTTTTAGATTTTTGTTTGTTTTTCGAGTAGAAATTAATCGATTAAGTAAGCAAGGAGAAACTAAGCAAGAAGAAAATTTCCCTTCCGCCTCCCTGTAAACATTAAAATAATTTCTAGTTCAAGATTTTGAAATATTCTAAATGAATTTAACTCTAAAATAAATACTGTAACGTTAATTGCCAGAATAAGCGACGCCATCTTTCATTTTATAGCCTTTATCATTGCTATCTCTGTTTTTATCAAATTTTGCTCTCGGTTGTTCACGCTCAATTAGATGAAAATGTTAACGATGCAAAATTTGGTGTCCAGTTTTTGAAACAACTGTACTGTGTTTTCAAAAGACTCAGGGTTCTATATATTGCGAAATGACTGCGAGGACCGTTGAAAAATTACAGAATTGATCACAAACCGAGGCTAGCAGCAGCAATGCATCTATTTTGCAAAGATGGCGATATTTTCGCTAGTAAGTGTGAAAATCACCCTGTGACTGGGAATTATATATTCAATGAGAACCAAACTCAAGCAAAATGATTAGTTTTCGAATGGATTTTAAACTAAAAAGTCTACTATAATTGCTTTTGGTTTGCTTGCGATTAATTTAGAAAACGTCCAATCAAAGATACGGCCATATCTCCCGCAAGTAAGTTAACAATTGCTTCAAATTGGAGCCTAATATTTAAAGTAAATTTTAACTTGATCAGAAGCGGAAGTGATTAAGTCCATAAAAAGTTCTTTTCTTTCTCTGAAATTAGGTAATTAGCATTGAACCAAATAAAAAGCAAACATTATAGACATGAAATTAGGGATAAATATTAAAATTTTTTAAGACAATAATCAATAAAGGGGAAGTACCCCATTATTTTAGTAAGACCAATTAAACTCCTTGATAAGAGAGGTGATAATAGTGAAGGAAAACTCATTTCCCGAAGATAAAACGGTCCCCTAGTATAATCTTTCTACTTTCTCTTTAGTTAATTACAACTCTGTTTTTGCAAATAGCCATGACGACCCAATTTCGTTGATTAAATAAAAATAACAAAATAGTCTATTTTAGTGCAACGAAATATGTCTTTAACGTATTTTAACTGTAGGCTAAATTTTTACCAAATTTGGGAGGAGGAAGGGCGGATGTTTCAATCCCCATCACCAACTTTTCAGGTTTTTTTTTGTTGAAACTACATGCGTTTAGTGGGTTTCTCGTATCAAACATCGATAAAAACGCTAACGTAAAATAGAACTTATCATGAGTTCCTCTTTTCTAACAAAGATCTAGTTCTTAATGTTTCCACCCCCCCTCCTATTTTCAGCAATTTATATTGAAATATTATTATTATTCACACCGTATATAAAAGTATGAACCGTAAAGTAACACACAGAAAAACACATAAAATTACTAATAGAAAACACAAATAGCAAACACAGAATTTTTTTATTTTTAAATGAAACTTATTTTAAATTTAAATTTTGTTGATTATTTTTATTCTCATTCAAAATTGGATTTGAAGAACTTATGATTTCTTAAACAATCAAATCTATCAAACAAAAACTCCTAATATTTCATTAAAATTATAATCTTCAAGCATTTATCTCAATGAATTTTCACTTATCTATTTCCAGTGTTTTCAATCCACGAAAGTTTGGGAGGAGGGCAAAATGTATTTTCAATATTTGGAGGGGAGGTCAAAGTTAAAGGATTAGCTTAACACCCTTATATTCTCCAATATCAGGAAAATGAATAAACTGAATAAAATACTATCTTTTCATTGCTTTTTTGTCAATTGAACGAATTATATTAAAACTTAAACATTTTTTCAACAAGTATTTTATTCTCATTCAAATATTTTGTGTGAAGATTTTGTCTTTTCAAATAATGCAATCAAATTAGTTCGGGGCAACGAGCTGTAAGTAAGGAACGACTTGACCTAATAGTAACCGAAACTCTAAAAAAAGGAGTTCTTATAAGAATTGATACATAAAAAAAATGAGGATTCAAAACAAATAAAATTCTTTAAGTTTAATGTTACCAATCACAAACAAATGAGCTAGAGAAAATTTACCCGATTTGAGTAAGAGACTCCCCGAAAAGGTCAATCAATTGATCAATTGTCTGAAATGGTCAATCGATTTAATAGTATCAAAAACTATGTTTAACTTCCCAATAGCAGAGGAGGACTGGTAATGTCACACGGTGGCGTATTCATTCCCGAAAAGTCACGTAGATCATACAAGATAAATGGTAAATACAGACATTTATCTTAATGCTTGGTTTAACTAAATTGATTTACATGATTCATCAAATTATGTTTGCGCATCAGCTACCATGAAGGAGGGGTGGTGGGTCAATGTGTCGACTGAGAGAAGACAGGCACCTAAAAGGTTATATATTTCAATACCCTAATTCTCCAAGTCTCCGCGAGCCTTCAGACAAATATAGAAAAGGAGTATGGATGAAGTAGGAATTAATTCCTAATCTCTCTCTATTTAGACTAAGCCTGAATAAGGCTGCTGTGGAGTGATACCTTCCTTGCAGAAAAATGTTTCTGACATTTATCTTAAAGCTTCATTTAATTAAACTGATCTGCTTTATGTTTCATAAAGTTCAAATTATACACAGTCAAGTCTAAGCACGCGCCAGATATTATGAAGGAGGGGTGGTGAGTCATTCTATAGACGGGGGGGGGGCAATGCATTTTGATACCTAAATTTTCTAACACTCATTGCGCATTCAGCTAAATATACAATGAATTTTGGAGATGTGGGGGGGGGGAAGATAAAAATTGATATCTAATCATTACTGATTCATTGGATAATTTTTAGTCTACGGCTTTATTGTTGGTGCTAGGGGGTATACTAGTCCCCTTCCATTTTGGCAATTTTTTTTCTATGTAGCATAAAATATTAAGTCAACATGCCTACGAGCACAGAGGTGGAAAAAGCCAAGTGGCGCAAGTAGAGATGCATTATTGAGTCCGAACAGGACCACGTGGTCTTGTCGGCATTTTTAATGCTGACGGGGGTCCTAATAAGGGCATAGCCTCCCTAGGGAGAAAGATTACGTAATGGGGTCAATGACCTAAATTTCACAACAACAACAACGACCTTGACATTCGCTGAGAGCGTGCACTTACAATAACAACAACATCGACCTTGGAACACCTGTGCTGTCGACCTCAATTCCCCTATCGTGAATCAATAATTCCCCTTAGAAACAACAAATTAATTCCCCTTTCTTGACAGATCAATCAGCAATGACATCATCTGTCAGACTTTAAAAATTTTCGCCTAGAAACGATTCTCCAGGAATAGATCCAAGTCATTAATGTCTTTGCCTCGGAAACAACTCTTTTGGTCGAACTCCAAAGGATATTAATAACCAAAGGCCATGGAAACAATTAGGCAAGAAGCATCTTAGCGATGAATTGTTTTAGTGCGCGAAAAGGTTTCCTATTAATTTGAAATGCGTTAGCACAGAGATGCCAATAACAAAGGAACACGCTGAATTTACGTTTAGGGATTATTTGGGCGAAACCGTTTTAGACAGGTTATGGAACTATTTCGGCGAAACGGTTAGAGACATTTTAAAAGATGATTTTAGGAAAGATTTTAGAAGAGAATTTAATGGTGAAATTCTGTGGTCGTTATAATACACAAGTTTCATTTGAACAGTGTTGTGAGGTCCTCTAACCCAACCCCAAAGGGTTCCAATCCTCCTACCCCAACCCCAAAGGAACCCCCCGGTCCTCAAAGGCCCCCCAAGCTCCCAAAGGCCCTCCACCGGTCCCCAAATGTCCCCCAGGCCCCCAACTGCCCCCCCCGGACCCTCAAAGGCCCCCCAAGCTCCCAAAGGGCCACCGGCGCCCCAAAGGCCCACCACCGGTCCCCAAATGTCCCCCAGGCACCCAAAAGCCCACCCAGACCCCCCAATGGCCACCCCAGCCCCCCAATCCCAACCCCCGGGCCCCCAACGTCCCCCCCAGCTCCCCAACGACCCCCGGCCCTCAAGGGCCCCACACACCCGCAAAGGCTCTCCCCGAGCACCCGGCTTTCGTTGATGTGAGTTGTCTGAAACCTATGATTTGGGATGTGTAGTTTGCTACTTCATGCTTTTCTGAGCAGGATTTCTTAGCCAATCGTAGGAGTGTGTTGACTGAAACCAATACTTTGGGATGAGTAGTTTGCTATTTCAGGCTTTTATGAGCTAGGTTTCTTAGCCTTTCGTTGGTGTGTGTTGAGTGAAACTTATGATTTGGGATATGTAGTTTGCTTTTTTGACTTTTCTGAGTTGGATTTCTTAGTCTTTCATAGGTGTGTGGTGTCTGAAACCTATGATTTGGGATGTGTAGTTTGCTATTTTCGACTTTTCTGAGCTGGATTTCTTAGCCTTTCATAGGTATGCGTTGCCAGAAAATTATGATTTGGGATGTATAGTTTGCTATTTCAGGCTTTTCTGAGCTAAGGTTTTCTAGTATTTCGTAGGTGAATTTTGTCTGAAATCAATAGTTTGGGATGAATAGTTTGCTATTTTTCACTTTTCTGAGCTAGGTTTCTTAGTCTTTCGTTGGTGTGTGTTGACTGAAACCGATGATTTGGGATATGTAGTTTGCTATTTTTGGCTTTTCTGAGCTGGATTACTTAGTCTTTCATAGGTGTGTGTTGTATGAAACCTATGATTTGGGATGGGTGGATTGCTACTTTTGACTTTTCTGAACTGGATTTCTTAGCCTTTCATAGGTGTTTGTTGTCTGAAATCTATAGTTTGGGATGACTAGTTTGCTATTTTTGACTTTTCTGAGCTAGTTTTCTTAGCCGTTCATAGGTGAGTGTTGTCTGAAACCTATGATTTGGGATATGTAATTTGCTATTTCCGACTTTTTATAACCGGATTTCTTAGTCTTTCGTAGGTGTGTGGTGTCTGAAACCTATGATTTGGGATGTGTGGGTTGCTATTTTTTGACTTTTCTGAGCTAGATTTCTTAGCCATTCGTAGGTGTGTGTTGACTGAAACCTATGATTTGGGATGGTTAATTTGCTATTTTTGACTTTTCTGAGCTAGATTTCTTAGCCAATCATATGTTTGTCCTTTCAGAAAATTATGATTTGGGAGGTATAGTTTGCTTTTTGGACTTTTCAGAGCTAGGATTCTTAGTCACTCATAGGTGTTTGTTGTCTGAAACTTCGAGTTTGGGATGAGTAGTTGGCTATTTCAGACTTTTCTGAGCTAAGGTTTCTTAGTATTTCATAGGTGAATGCTGTCTGAAACTTATGATTTGGGATATGTAAATTACTATTTCGGTCTTTTCTGAGTTAGATTTCTTAGTCTTTCATAGGTGTGTAGTGTCTGAAACCTATGATTTAGGATGTGTAGTTTGATATTTTCGACTTTTCTGAGCTAGGTTTCTTAGCCTTTCATAGGTATGTGTTGTCAGAACAATATGATTTGGGATGTGTGGGTTGCTATTTCAGGCTTTTCTGAGCAGGATTTCTTAGCCATTCGTAGGTGTGTGTTGACTGAAACCTCTGATTTGGGATGGTTAATTTGCTATTTTTGACTTTTCTGAGCTAGATTTCTTAGCCTTTCATAGGTGTGTCCTTTCAGAAAATTATGATTTGGGAGGTATAGTTTGCTTTTTGGACTTTTCATAGCTAGGATTCTTAGTCACTCATAGGTGTTTGTTGTCTGAAACTTCGAGTTTGGGATGAGTAGTTGGCTATTTCAGACTTTTCTGAGCTAAGGTTTCTTAGTATTTCGTAGGTGAATGCTGTCTGAAACTTATGATTTGGGATATGTAAATTACTATTTCGGGCTTTTCTGAGTTGGATTTCTTAGTCTTTCATAGGTGTGTGATGTCTGAAACCTATGATTTGGGATGTGTAGTTTGCTATTTTCGACTTCTCTGAGCTAGGTTTCTTAGCCTTTCATAGGTATGTGTTGTCAGAAAATTATGATTTGGGATGTGTAGTTTGCTATTTCAGGCTTTTCTGAGCTAAGGTTTTCTAGTATTTCGTAGGTGAATGTTGTCTGAAACCTATAGTTTGGGATGAGTAGTTTGCTATTTTTGACTTTTCTGAGCTAGGTTTCTTAGTCTTTCGTTGGTGTGTGTTGACTGAAACCTATGATTTGGGATACGTAGTTTGCTATTTTTGACTTTTCTGAGCTGGATTCATTAGCCTTTCCTAGGTGTGTGTTGACTGAAACCTATGATTGGGATGTGTGGTTTGCTATTTTTGTCTTTTCTGAGCTAGATTTCTTAGCCGTTCATAGGTGTGTGTTGTCTGAAACTTATGATTTGGGATGTGTAGTTTGCTATTTGAACTTTTCAGAGCTATGATTCTTAGTCCTTCATAGGCGTTTGTTGTCTGAAACTTCTAGTTTGGGATGAGTAGTTTCGCTATTTCAGGCTTTTCTGAGCTAAGGTTTCTTAGTCTTTCATAGGTGAATGATGTCTGAAGCCTATGATTTGGGATATGTAAATTACTATTTCGGGCTTTTCTGAGTGGGATTTCTTAGTCTTTCATAGGTGTGTGTTGTCTGAAACCTATGATTTGGGATGGGTGGATTGCTACTTTTGACTTTTCTGAGCTGAATTTCTTAGCCTTTCATAGGTGTTTTTTGTCTGAAACCTATAGTTTGGGATGACTAGTTTGCTATTTTTGACTTTTCTGAGCTAGGTTTCTTAGCCGTTCTTAGGTGAGTGTTGTCTGAAACCTAGGATTTGGGATATGTAAATTACTATTTCGGGCTTTTCTAAGCTAGATTTCTTAGTCTTTCATAGGTATGTGTTGTCTGAAACCTATGATTTTGGCTGTGGGGGTTGCTATGTTTTGACTTTTCCGAGCTGGATTTCTTAGCCGTTCATAGGTGAGTGCTGTCTGAAACTTGTGATTTGAGATGGTTAATTTGCTATTTCCGGCTTTTATTAGCTAGGTTTCATAGCCTCTCATAGGTGTTTGTTGTCAGAAAATTACGATTTGGGATGTGTAGTTTGCTATTTGAACTTTTCAGAGCTAGGATTCTTAGTCCATCATTGGTGTTTGTTGTCTGAAACCAATAGTTTGGGATGACTAGTTTGCTATTTCAGGCTTGTTCATTTTGAATTTCTGTCATGAAATGCAAGAGTTGGAAAATTAGGGTCTTAGTCCACCAGCTCAGTATTAGGGTCCCAGTCCACCAGCCTGAACGGTGGAAATTCACGAGCTCAGAATTGTGGTCTTAGTCCACCAGCCTGAATGGTGGAAATCCACTAGCTCAATATTGGGGTCTCAGTCCACCAGCCTTAATGGTGGAAATTCACTAACTCCGAATTAGGGTCTTAGTCCACCAGCCCGAATGGTGGAAATTCACTAGCTCAGAATTGGGGTCTTAGTCCACCAGCCTTAATGGTTGAAATTCACATTAGACGACACAAAAACTTACACACACACAAAAACTTACACACACGCACAAAAACTTACACACACACACAAAAACTTACACACACACACACATGAAAACTTACACACACACACAAAAACTTACACACACACGATGAAACTTACACACACACACACACACACAAAAACTTACACGCACACACACACACAAAAAAACACAATCACACTAAAACATACAATCACACAAAAACTTACATGCACACAAAAACTTACACACACACACACACACACACAAAACTTACACACACACACAAACACGAAAACTCACACACACACACCAAAACTTACACACACACAAAAACTTACACACACACACACACGCACACAAAAAATAACACATTAAAAAAAAAAAAAACTCACACAAACAATAACAAATATTTACACACACACACACACAAACTTACACACACACACACGAAAACATACAAACAGAAGCAAAATCAGACTCACACTAAATCCTACACACACACACACAAAAACTAACAAATGCACTCGAAAACTTACATTCACACAAAAACTTACATGCACACAAAAACTTACACACACACACACAAAACTTACACACACAAACACACGAAAACTCACACACACACACGCCAAAACTTACGCACACACAAAAACTTACACACACACACACAAACTTACACATGAACACAAAAAAACTCACACACACACACGCACAAAAACTAAAACACACACACACACAAAAAAAAAAATTAAAAAAACACACACGAAAAATTACACACACACGCCAAAACTAAAACACACACAAAAACTTACACAAGCACACGAAAACTAACACACACACACGAAAAATTACACACACACTTCAAAACTTACACACACTCACACACACACTTACACACACACACACACACACACACAAACTTACACACACACACACACACACACAAAAACTTACACATGCACACGAAAACTAACATCCACACAAAAAATTAAATAAACACAAAAACTTACACACACACACACACAAAAAACTTACACACACACACACACACACACACACGAAAACTTACACACACACGCCAAAACTTACACACACACAAAACTTACACACACACACACACACACACACACACAAAAAATTACACAAGAAAAAAAAAAAACACACACACACGCACAAAAACATACACACACACACACACACACACAAACTTCACACACACACACACACGAAAACTTACACACACACAACAAAACTTACACACACAAAAACTTACACACACAGACACACAGACACACACACACAAAAATACACACACACACACACACAAAAAACTTACTCAAAAAAAAACAAACAAAAACAAACACACACAAAAAACAAAACACACAAAAACAAACACACACACACACACACACAATTACACACACACACAAAAAACTACTATCCACAAGCAATAGATTAGACACACAAAAACTTACACACACAAAAACAAAATTACCCAAACACTAAAAAAATGAAATTAACACAAAAAATTACATTCACACACAAACTTACACACACACACACAAAAACTTTCACACACGCACAAACACTTACACACAAACACACACACACACACAAAAACTTACACACACACACACGAAAACAGACACACACACGCCAAAACTTGCACACACAAACAAAAACATACACACACACACACACAAAAACTAACACAAGCACACGAAAACTAACAACCACACAAAAACTTAAACACACACACACGAAAACATACACGCACACGTCAAAACTTACACACACAAGAGCTTAGACACACAAAAACTTACACACACACACACACAAACTTACACCCACACGCAAAAACTTACACACACACACACACAAAAACATACACACACACAAAAATACACACAAACACACACACACAAAAAAACAAACACCCACACACATAAACTTAAACACACACACACACAAAAACTTAAACACACACACGAAAAAAAACGCACACACAGTAACTAACACACACTAACAAAAACTTACACACACACAAAAACTTAAACACACTCACAAAAAATAACACACACACACACACCAAAACTTATGCACACACACGAAAACTACCATATCACAGTTACATTGTCTTAATTTTTCAAATTTCATTTTGAATTTCTATCGTAAAATGCAAGAGTTGGAATATTTCAGTAGTGATTTGCTGTGCTTTACCTTCTCACAGTTACATTCTCTTGATTTTTCGAAGTTCATTTTGAATTTCTGTCATGAAATGCAAGAGTTGGAAAATTGGGGTCTTAGTCCACCAGCTCAGTATTGGGGACCCAGTCCACCAGCCTGAACGGTGGAAATTCATTAGCTCAGAATTGGGGTCATAGCCCACCAGCCTGAATGGTGGAAATCCACTAGCTCAATATTGGGGTCTCAGTCCACCAGCCTGAATGGTGGAAATTCACTAGCTTAGAATTAGGGTCATAGTCCACCAGCCTGAATGGTGGAAATTCACTTGCTCAGATTTGGGGTCTTAGCCCACCAATCCGACTGGATGAAATTCATATTTGACGAGATTACGTGCGAAAACACAAAGCGAGAGAGACGACTAACACATCGTGACAACAAACACAGCCAAAGGCGACACCTAGCCTTTTTTGGTGAGTATGGTTAGTTTAGGTTAGGCTAGATTAAGTTATGTTAGGTTAAGTTAGGTTAGGTTAGCCCACGTAAGCTTCACATAGGTTAGCTTAGGTTAGGTGAGAGACAGGCAAAAAGTTAGGTGTATGATTAGGTTAGGTTAGGTTAGATTAAGTTAGGTTAGGTTAAGTTAGGTTAGGCTAGGTTAGCCTACGTACGCGCGCGTACGTAGGCTAACCTAGCCTAACCTAACTTAACCTAACCTAACTTAATCTAACCTAACCTAACCTAATCATACACCTAACTTTTGCCTGTCTCTCACCTAACCTAAGCTAACCTAAGTGAAGCGTACGTGGGCTAACCTAACCTAACTTAACCTAACCTAACTTAATCTAGCCTAACCTAACCTAACCATACTCGCCGGAAAAGGTTAGGTGTTGTCTCTTTGTGTGTGTGTTGTCCCTGTGTGTTAGTCGTCTCTCTCTGTGTGTGTGTGCGCACGTAACCTCGTCTAATGTGAATTTCACCCATTCAGGCTGGTGGACTAAGACCCCAATTCTGAGCTAGGGAATTTCCACCATTGAGGCTGGTGGACTATGACCCTAAGTCTGAGCTAGTGAATTTCCACCATTCAGGCTGGTGAACTGAGACCCCAATATTGAGCTAGTGGATTTCCACCATTCAGGCTGGTGGACTATGACCCCAATTCTGAGCTAATGAATTTCCACCGTTCAGGCTGGTGGACTGGGTCCCCAATACTGAGCTGGTGGACTAAGACCCCAATTTTCCAACTCTTGCATTTCATGACAGAAATTCAAAATGAACTTCGAAAAATCAAGAGAATGTAACTGTGAGAAGGTAAAGCACAGCAAGTCACTACTGAAATATTCCAACTCTTGTATTTCACGATAGAAATTCAAAATAAAAAATTTGAAAAATTAAGAGAATGTAACTGTGATATCGTAGTTTTCGTGTGTGTGCATAAGTTTTCATGTGTGTGTGTGTAAGTTTTTGTGCGTGTGTGTAATTTTCTGTGTGTGAGTTAGTTTTTGTGAGTGTGCGTAATTTTTTGTGTGTGAGTTTTTTTTCTAGTTTGTGTGTATTTTTTTGTGTTTGTTTGTGTTAGTTGTTGCATGTTTGTGTTATTTTTTGTGTGTGTGTGTGTGTGTGTGTAAGTTTGTGTGTGTGTTAGTTTTTGTTTGTGTGTGTGTGTTAGTTTGTGAGTGTGTGTGTAAGTTTTTGTGTGTGTGTGTGTGTTAGTTTTTGTGTGTCTAAGCTCTTGTGTGTGTAAGTTTTGAAGTGTGTGTGTAAGTTTTCGTGTGTGTGTGTATATTTTTTTGTGTGCTTGTTAGTGTTAGTGTGCTTGTGTTAGTGTTTGTGTGTGTGTGTGTGTGTGTGTGTTTGAGTTTTTGTGTGTGTGTGAAAGTTTTGGAGTGTGTGTGTTTTTTTTTGTGTGTGTGTGTGTTAGTTTTTGTGTGTGTGTGTGTGTGTAAGTTTTTGTGTGTGTGTGTTAGTTTTGTGTGTGTGTGTAAGTTTTTGTGTGCATGTCAGTTTTTGTGTGCATGTTAGGTTTTGCGTGTGGGTGTAAGTTTTTGTGTGTGTGTGTAAGTTTTTGTGTGTATAAGCTTTTGCGTGTGGATATAAGTTTTTTGTGTGTTTGTGTAGGTGTGTGTGTGTTTGTTTGTGTGTGTGTTTTTGTTTGTGTGTGTGTGTGTGTGTGTGTATGTTTTTTTTTTTGTTAATTTTTTTTTTTTGTGTGTGTGTGTTAGTTTGTGTGTGTGTTTGTGTGTGTGTGCGTGTGTAAGTTTTTGTGTGTGTAAGTTTTGGTGTGTGTGTGTAAGTTTTTGTGTGTGTGTGTGTGGAAGTTGTGTGTGTGTGTGTGTGTGTGTGTCAGTTTTTGTGCGTGTGTGTGTGTGTTTTTTTGTGTTCTTGTGTAAGTTTTTTTGTGTGTGTGTGTGTGTAAGTTTTTGTGTGTGTGTAATTTTTGGCGTGTGTGTGTGAGTTTTCGTGTGTGTGTGTGTGTTAGTTTTGTGTGTGTGTGTGTGTGCGTAAGTTTTTGTGTGCATGTAAGTTTTCGTGTGCAAGTGTAAGTTTTTGTGTGTGTGTGTGTGTGTTAGTTTGTGTGTGTGTGTGTGTGTGTTAGTTTGTGTGTGTGTGTGTGTGTGTCAGTTTTGACGTGTGGGTGTAAGTTTTCGTGTGTGTGTGTGTAAGTTTTCGTGTGCATGTGTTAGTTTTTGTGTGTGTGTATGTTTTGTCGTGTGTTCTTTAGTTTTCGTCTGTGTGTGTTTATTTTTTGTTTATTTGTGTGTGTGTGTGTTTTTTTTTGTTTTCGTTTGTGTTTTTGTGTTTTTTTTGTGTTCATTTGTAAGTTTGTGTGTCTTTTTTTGTGTGTGTAAGTTTTTGTGTGTGTGTAATTTTTTTTGTGTTTTTGTGTGTTTTGTCGTGTGTTTGTGTGTGTAAGTTTTGTGTGTGTAAGTTTTTGTGTTAATGTTATATTTTGTGTGTATTTTAGTTTTAGCGTGATTGTGTTAGTGTTTGTGTGTGTGTGTGTTTAATTTTTTGATTGTATTATTTTTTTCGTGTGTGTGTTAGTTTTCGTGTGTGTGTGTGTAATTTTGTGTGTGTGAGTGTGTGTGTGTGTGTCAGTTTTTGTGCATGTGTGTGTGAGTTTTTTTTTGTGTTGATGTGTAAGTTTTTGTGTGCGTGTGTGTGTGTGTGTAAGTTTTTGTGTGTATGTAAGTTTTGGTGTGTGTGTGTGAGTTTTCGGGTTTGTGTGTGTGTGTAAGTTTTGTGTGTGTGTGTGTGTCAGTTTGTGTGTGCATGTAAGTGTTTGTGTGGTTGTTAGTTTTCGTGTGGTTGTGTGTGTTTGTGTGTGTGTGTGTGTGTGTAAGTTTTTGTGTGTGTGTGTGTGTTATTTTGATCGTGTGTGTGTTAGTTTTGGTGTGTGTGTGTCAGTTTTCTTGTGTGTGTGTGTGTAAGTTTTTGTGTGTGTGTGTAAGTTTTTGTGCGTGTGTGTAAGTTTTTGTGTGTGTGTAAGTTTTTGTGTCGTCTAATGTGAATTTCAACCATTAAGGCTGGTGGACTAAAACCCCAATTCTGAGCTAGTGAATTTCCACCGTTCAGGCTGGTGGACTGAGACCCTAATTCGGAGTTAGTGAATTTCCACCATTCAGGCTGGTCGACTGAGACCCCAATATTGAGCTAGTGGATTTCCACCATTCAGGCTGGTGGACTAAGACCCCAATTCTGAGCTAGTGAATTTCCACCGTTCAGGCTGGTGGACTGGGACCCTAATACTGAGCTGGTGGACTAAGACCCTAATTTTCCAACTCTTGCATTTCATGACAGAAATTCAAAATGAACAAGCCTGAAATAGCAAACTAGTCATCCCAAACTATTGGTTTCAGACAACAAACACCAATGATGGACTAAGAATCCTAGCTCTGAAAAGTTCAAATAGCAAACTACACATCCCAAATCGTAATTTTCTGACAACACATCCCAAATCGTAATTTTCTGACAACACACACCTATGAAAGGCTATGAAACCTAGCTAATAAAAGCCGGAAATAGCAAATTAACCATCTCAAATCACAAGTTTCAGACAGCACTCACCTATGAACGGCTAAGAAATCCAGCTCGGAAAAGTCAAAACATAGCAACCCCCACAACCCAAATCATAGGTTTCAGACAACACATACCTATGAAAGACTAAGAAATCTAGCTTAGAAAAGCCCGAAATAGTAATTTACATATCCCAAATCCTAGGTTTCAGACAACACTCACCTAAGAACGGCTAAGAAACCTAGCTCAGAAAAGTCAAAAACAGCAAACTAGTCATCCCAAACTATAGGTTTCAGACAACAAACACCTATGAAAGGCTAAGAAATTCAGCTCAGAAAGGTCAAAAGTAGCAATCCACCCATCCCAAATCATAGGTTTCAGACAACACACACCTAGGAAAGACTAAGAAATCCCACTCAGAAAAGCCCGAAATAGTAATTTACATATCCCAAATTCATAGGTTTCAGACATCATTCACCTATGAAAGACTAAGAAACCTTAGCTCAGAAAAGCCTGAAATATCGAAACTACTCATCCCAATCTAGAAGTTTCAGACAACAAACGCCTATGACGGACTAAGAATCATAGCTCTGAAAAGTTCAAATAGCAAACTACACATCCCAAATCATAAGTTTCAGACAACACACACCTATGAACGGCTAAAAAATCTAGCTCAGAAAAGACAAAAATAGCATACCAAACATCACAATCATAGGTTTCAGTCAACACACACCTAGGAAAGGCTAATAAATCCAGCTCAGAAAAGTCAAAAATAGCAAACTACGTATCCCAAATCATAGGTTTCAGTCAACACACACCAACGAAAGACTAAGAAACCTAGCTCAGAAAAGTCAAAAATAGCAAACTACTCATCCCAAACTATAGGTTTCAGACAACATTCACCTACGAAATACTAGAAAACCTTAGCTCAGAAAAGCCTGAAATAGCAAACTACACATCCCAAATCATAATTTTCTGACAACACATACCTATGAAAGGCTAAGAAACCTAGCTCAGAAAAGTCGAATATAGCAAACTACACATCCCAAATCATAGGTTTCAGACATCACACACATATGAAAGTATAATAAATGAAAATCAGATAAGACATATCTAGTCAATTTCATAAAACATCTCATTATTTTCATACATAAGAAAACTACTAAAGAATTAGAAAACTTATCTCAGAAAAGTATTTAATAGCCAAGTACTCATCCCAAACTCAAAGTTTCAGACAACAAACACCTATGAGTGACTAAGAATCCTAGCTATGAAAAGTCCAAAAAGCAAACTATACCTCCCAAATCATAATTTTCTGAAAGGACACACCTATGAAAGGCTAAGAAATCTAGCTCAGAAAAGTCAAAAATAGCAAATTAACCATCCCAAATCATAGGTTTCAGTCAACACACACCTATGAATGGCTAAGAAATCCTTCTCAGAAAAGCCTGAAATAGCAACCCACACATCCCAAATCATAATGTTCTGACAACACAGACCTATGAAAGGCTAAGAAACCTATCTCAGAAAAGTCTAAAATATCAAACTACACATCCCAAATCATATGTTTCAGACACTACACACCTATGAAAGACTAAGAAATCTAACTCAGAAAAGCCCGAAATAGCAAATTACATATCCCAAATCATAAGTTTCAGACAGCATTCACCTATGAAATACTAAGAAACCTTAGCTCAGAAAAGTCTGAAATAGCCAACTACTCATCCCAAACTCGAATTTTCAGACAACAAACACCTATGAGTGACTAAGAATCCTAGCTCTGAAAAGTCCAAAAGGCAAACTTTACCTCCCAAATCATAATTTTCTGAAAGGGCAAACATATGATTGGCTAAGAAATCTAGCTCAGAAAAGTCAAAAATAGCAAATTAACCATCCCAAATCATAGGTTTCAGTCAACACACACCTACGAATGGCTAAGAAATCTAGCTCAGAAAAGTCAAAAAATAGCAACCCACACATCCCAAATCATAGGTTTCAGACACCACACACCTACGAAAGACTAAGAAATCCGGTTATAAAAAGTCGGAAATAGCAAATTACATATCCCAAATCATAGGTTTCAGACAACACTCACCTATGAACGGCTAAGAAACCTAGCTCAGAAAAGTCAAAAATAGCAAACTAGTCATCCCAAACTATAGGTTTCAGACAACAAACACCTATGAAAGGCTAAGAAATCCAGCTCAGAAAAGTCAAAAGTAGCAATACACCCATCCCAAATCATAGGTTTCATACAACACACACCTATGAAAGACTAAGAAATCAAGCTCAGAAAAGTCAAAAATAGCAAACTACATATCCCAAATCATCGGTTTCAGTCAACACACACCAACGAAAGACTAAGAAACCTAGCTCAGAAAAGTCAAAAATAGCAAACTATTCATCCCAAACTATTGGTTTCAGACAACATTCACCTACGAAATACTAGAAAACCTTAGCTCAGAAAAGCCTGAAATAGCAAACTATACATCCCAAATCATAATTTTCTGACAACGCATACCTATGAAAGGCTAAGAAATCCAGCTCAGAAAAGTCGAAAATAGCAAACTACACATCCCAAATCATAGGTTTCAGACACCACACACCTATGAAAGACTAAGAAATCCAACTCTGAAAAGTCAAAAAAGCAAACTACATATCCCAAATCATAAGTTTCACTCAACACACACCAACGAAATGCTAAGAAACCTAGCTCATAAAAGCCTGAAATAGCAAACTACTCATCCCAAAGTATTGGTTTCAGTCAACACACACCTACGAATGGCTAAGAAATCCTGCTCAGAAAAGCATGAAGTAGCAAACTACACATCCCAAATCATAGGTTTCAGACAACTCACATCACCGAAAGAGGGGTGCCGGGGGTGTGCCTTTGAGGGTGTGGGGGGCCGTGGAGGGTGGTGGTTCCTTGGGGAGCTGGGGGGTACCTTGGGGGACGTGGGGTGGGCCTTTGGGGGCGGGGTTTGGCTTTTGGGGGTCTGGGTGGGCCTTTGGGTGCCTGGGGGACATTTGGGGACCGGTGGAGGGCCTTTGGGGCGCCGGTGGCCCTTTGGGAGCTTGGGGGGCCTTTGAGCGTCCGGGGGGGGGGGCAGTTGGGGGCCTGGGGGACATTTGGGGACCGGTGGAGGGCCTTTGGGAGCTTGGGGGGCCTTTGAGGACCGGGGGTTCCTTCGGGGTTGGGGTAGGAGGATTGGAACCCTTTGGGGTTGGGTTAGAGGACCTCACAACACTGTTCAAATGAAACTTGTGTATTATAACGACCACAGAGTTTCACCATTAAATTCTCTTCTAAAATCTTTCCTAAAATCATCTTTTAAAATGTCTCTAACCGTTTCGCCGAAATAGTTCCATAACCTGTCTAAAACGGTTTCGCCCAAATAATCCCTAAACGTAAATTCAGCGTGTTCCTTTGTTATTGGCATCTCTGCGCTAACGCATTTCAAATTAATAGGAGACCATTTCGCGCGCTAAAACAATTCATCGCTAAGATGCTTCTTGCCTAATTGTTTCCATGGCCTTTGGTTATTAATATCCTTTGGAGTTCGACCAAAAGAGTTGTTTCCGAGGCGAAGACATTAATGACTTGGATCTATTCCTGGAGAATCGTTTCTAGGCGAAAATTTTTAAAGTCTGACAGATGATGTCATTGCTGATTGATCTGTCAAGAAAGGGAAATTAATTTGTTTTTTCTAAGGGGAATTATTGATTCAAGATAGGTGAATTGAGGTCGACAGCACAGGTGTTCCAAGGTCGATGTTGTTGTTATTGTAAGTGCACGCTCTCAGCGAATGTCAAGGTCGTTGTTGTTGTTGTGAAATTTAGGTCATTGACCCCATTACGTAATCTTTCTCCCTAGGGAGGCTATGCCCTTATTAGGACCCCCGTCAGCATTAAAAATGCCGACAGGACCACGTGGTCCTGTTCGGACTCAATAATGCATCTCTACTGGCGCATCATGAGCCTCATCAAGAAATTGTTTAGGGGGGCGGGGGGATAGTGCTACTAGGAGTTTTACTTTCAGCGATTTTAAACGGTAATATAATTCTTTTTCTATTTATTTACAATGTTTCAATGTATTTTAAAATATGTATACAATCTATTTAAAATCTGAGAACCCTATTGTATAACAAGAAGAAATTGAAGGTTATGGGACCGGTACCCCATTTCCTTTCTTGGTTAGGCCTGGTCATGGTTTGAAAAACGATCAGAAACTAAATGAAAAACAAAATTTTTTTTCAGCTGAAAGTAACGAGCAACATTAAAAATTAAAACGAACATAAACTATTTTGTGTACGAGGGGGCTGCGCTCTCCTCAGCCCCTTGGTCTTTGCGCTACAGCTTGACTTTTTGTCCCAATTCTTTAAGAAAAATTGATGAAACACAAGGGCCTTGTAAATGGAATAAGAAGCTTTTTCAAAGCACTAAAATACTTTAGCATAACGAGTGAGGGGTTGAGGAGGGGGTATCTCCCCTCATATTCGGAATAGTTTCTGTTCCGAACAAATTACCCTTCAAGTGGGGACAAGTCCATTTATTAGAAAGTGAAAACAGACACAAAAGTCTGGATATTTCGACCAAATATACAGCGATCGTCATAAGCAGAAATACTAAAACATTAAGTTTAAAACTAACATATTAAAACAGAACAAAATAATAACTTCCGATTCAATCAATAGATTTTTCTGAATGTTCAATAACAGGGTCCATTTGAAGTCTTGAGTTGCAATTTTTTTTTTTAAAGCTGCTAAATGTAAGTTGAATTTCTAATGAAAGTGAAAAAATCTTCTTTGTCTTCTAATTGCAAAAGGAATATTTTTGAATTAATTGTTATATACTTGATTGGTCAAGGGTCCACATATATATGACGTATTTTCGACGTAATACCTTATTTCGACGTAATTAGGTATTTTGAAAACAGATACAGAAGTTTGGATATTTTGACCACATATACAGCAATGCCCCTAACATTTTATTCGAATTAAAGTCTGCAAGCATTTTATCTTAAGTAAGATTTACATATATATTTTCAGTGAAATCAATTCATGAAAATCTAGGGGTAGAACTAATATTTTTTTTAGATATCTTGAGGGTGGGAGTGAATTTGCCCTTTTTTCAATGAAAATACCCAAAATTGGTATTTTTCAATGAAAATACCCCCAAAAAGGTATTTTTCAAAAATAAGATAGGGTCGGTAATTTAGAGAGCACTAGTCTCCCTGCCCCGTCCCCCAATTAACGCAACTTTATATTTTTTTCTACTTTGTTTTATCTTTTTACCTAATGTGACAAATACTGACATGTTCATAGGGGACGTTTCTTCCACATAGCATGTTTTTATGTCTGGGAACCAATTGTGTTCTTAATGAATTCACAGGTTCTTATCCGGAATTAAAGTGACCTAATACACTTTATCCATAATTCCCCTAGTGTTGGTAAGTACATTAGCATCAAGTGGCTTTATTTCTAAGTCATGTAATGAAAGAAGGAACTTAATGTAATGGAATTTCCTAGAATAATATAATTGAAAGGACGGATCAATACTGTTACGTATTTGTTTATGCCTTAAAGCTATTATATTCTATTGTGCACTAGTTTCAAATATTTCTTAAAGCTAAAGGTAGGCTTTTGGAGCTGGAGTTTTGAGTTTTGAGTCGGCACACATTCATGATTAGAAGTGACAGAACAAGAGCTGTTAAAACGGGCATTTTAGTCATAAAAATCACTTGAGAATACGCTTCTAGTTAAAAAAGATGGTTTTAATAGTAGGCTAATTAAAGATAAGCAGGATAAGACTGTGGTTATTTTTAAGGATTTAATACGTCGATATTTTAAAAATTTTTTAAGCCTTTATTTTTAAAACGCTAAGTTACATAAAAAGAACAATAGTTTAAATTTGGGAAATGTTTCCTATAAAAATTATTCTTTAGTATTATGATTAATAATAATAATTATTTTCGTTTGCTTCGATTATTCTCTTCTTCGTGGTCAAAGTCACTTACTTACAAGAAAGACGGTAAAATAAACGATTTCCTACACGGGGAGGGGGGGGGGGTTGCAAAGCGTGAGCTATTTTATTGGATTTCAGTAGACGGGTAGTTTCGCAGTTGCAAGTTATGTGAATGGTCTAATGGGATATGGAAAACGACTATATAACAAGCCATACTCACCTCCATGGCCGTGTCTAGGATTTTTGTTCAGGGGGGGGGTTACAAAAATAACTTTTAAAAACGCATAACAAATTGTTTACACGCGTTTTTGTTACGTATTTATGAGTCGGACAAAAATTTGGGGGGGGGGTCAAACCCCCTAGTCACCCTTGGATATGACCTTGCTCGCCTCAAAGGTGCTGATCAACTTGGATACAAAGGTCTTCAAGGACATGGATTAATGTACCATCCTTTGCAGCCCCAAGGAACCCTATGCCCCGCTGAGCCTTGTTTCGATTGCCCTATAAAATACCTATACGGTAACTGGTCACTGTATCTTGACCAATAAACTATCAATTGACTCGTAGCTTGACAGTTTTTTCGTAAAATTCTGTAAATACGTTATTGGGATCATTGATATTTCTAATTACAGTCAAAAGCTGTGGCAAGAACATCCTTCCGAAATGTTGATACCGAGAATTTGTTGATAGCTCTATTTAAGTCCCCCACCCAACCACTTGTGGGATCCAAGAACTAAACGTGAGAATGAACACAGTCAAATCAAATGTTATTATGATTTTCCAAAATCTTTCCCCCTTTTCCCACCCGAAGTGACTGCTATGGTACACTTCTTTTCAGTGTCACCATTTAAAGAAATCTCAAGCAGAACATACGGATTTCTAAAATTATTTAGTGTGCTAATACTTCACTATCCTAACTTAATCACTTGATTAAATCCAAGTGCCCTAGTAGTTACCGAGTCACTGTCTGAGGATTGGGCCTCTAGGTAGTCAGTGAGCAGCAGTTGGTTTGAAAATGGAATGTGTCGTAATTTGCAGCGTTGTTCGTGAATACGTGTGTTGTATAATCAGCCGTGGTTGGTACCAGTGGCGTCCATTCACGACGACTTAGGGGGGGGTGGATTTATTTTTTATTTTCTAGAAAGGAGGGGGGGCAAATTTAATGTTTTTTCCAGTTTCTCAATGAAAACACCAAAAAAGGTATTTTTCAACGAAAATCCTCCGAATAAGGTACTTTTCAAAATGAAGAGAAGGAGGTGACAAACATTTTTAGGTCTATAGATCTCCTTTCAAATTAAATAACACCGAGGGGAGAGAAGGGCTAGCTCACAAAAATGCATAAAATCGAGCCTTGTTGTAAAGAAAAAGAAACACTTCCAAAGGCTTTCACTAATGGCACTAGTGTCTCTAGTAATCAACGCCTAATTACCAATGGCTCTAAGCACCATTGGTAAGCATTTGGCCTCATCGTCAATGACCTTGAAGCTGACATTTTAATGGTTTTCGTTTCCCCAGAACAATTTCCTTGCTAATGATATAGTTTTCTTGTCTCAGACGGGGAAAATACGCTCAAACAGGTAAATACCAATATATATTTATTATGGCACATCTATACTCAGGCATTGCCACATATGACCTTGAAAATAAACTTGTTTTCCTCTTCGAAAAAATACAATGACAACAAAAAAGACTGGTAAACTCATCAAGCAAAGATCTTTTAAATATTCTATTTAAGCTGCTTGTTACCAAAACCTTTAATAGGTACCAACTTCTTAAGTTAAAATTTTCCACCCGAGTCCGATACATAGATAGAAGAAACAACAATCATTCATATCTCAGCTCAGCAACAAAGTATATTGCATCGTTTATTTCACGCCCATGAACAATCAATTATACAGTTCTTGCAAAAAAAGTACTCATTCTAAACACCGTCTTAATTCCCCAAGAAAGCAATTTCAGTCAATATTCGAGTATTTGGCAGCTTGTTCTTGCTCTTGTTTGCCAATTTATCTCTTGCTTCTATGTCAAATTTTGAACCAGTAAAAAGAATGAAAAATGAAATGAATCCTTTTCATGAAATTTTAATACAATAAGAAGAGGCTAATATTTATATATTTGGTGGCTAACAGAAAATGGTTTGTTACCCACGTAGATAACAGACCAGCATTCTAGTACAAATGAATAATATCCAAAAGGATTCTCTTTTTTTTTCTCTCTCTCTCTCTCTTTTTTTCTTTTTTCTGTAGTGCACAGTGCCCTTTTTCAGCATTCTTTCTGTTTCAAAGTTTAACACTTTGTTGTTTTGCCAATAATAAGTGATATATTAATATGAATACTCGAGTTCTCAAGGGGCTACATTTAGGCCCTAGGAATCATTGATCAGTCCCTGGAGTTGTGTTTTATTTCTGTGTTTATATTCAACAAAGTCAAAGTCAAACTTGAATAATTCCATTGTGTATTCGTTAATGGGGACATGAACTCGAAAATCTCTACGAATCAAATTGAAAACAAACATCTCTTCATCCCTCAGTGAACATTACTAATAAAGAGAACAAAAAAGACAGGTACACTCTTCAAATAAAGGCCTGCCAAGTATGTTGCCCAATGTATTTATTAACCAAGATACTTTAAACGACATTTGCTTAACCCATCAGACTTATCTGAGTCAAATCGCAGACTGATCAAACACTCGCAGATTTCCCCCCGCGCACCCCTTAGACAAAAAGTAATTCGTTTTGCTATTGCTGCATGTTACTGCTAATGAACAGATTTTCGCCCCTTATATATATATATATATATATATATATATATATATATATATATATATATATATATATATATATATATATATATATATATATATATATATATATATATATATATATATATATATATATATATATATATATATATATATATATGCCAATACTATCTTTTAAAAGCAAATAACCAAAAACGAGGTCGCATCATTTAGATGCCATCTAAAAAAACCTCTAGCCTAGGCGGCTTTATATTGACTAAGTAAAACGCCAGCACCGACAAAGCAATGTAGAATTGAAAATTCTATTGAATGTCAATAATTAGGAATACTCGTGTAGCCTGTAGCTGATTCATTACGAAGTACACCTTAGCCGGCCAAAAACAGACCGTATTCCCTGCAAAAAATGGAGCTTCAGTTAAGCACTATATGGCTAATAAAGAAAATAAATTCTTTGACCACACTGCTTTTCCCTTTATAGAATTCAAGAGAGAAAAACGGGTATAATTTAAATAAAACAGTGGAACGAAAAGAAAAACATAAATCCAGATTTTTGTTATTTAATGTTTGTTGTTTTTATTGGTCCACTGTTTCATTTAAATTATACCCGTTATTCTCTCTCTTAAATTCTATAAATGGTTAAAAAAGCGATTTCTTTGCTTTTCTTGTTAATGTCTACTGTTCTCTCTCTGCGTGAACTGTTTTTCTCTTTTCGTTGGTTTCTTGGATGTCCTTGGCCAACCTAGCGTTTCAATCATATACAACCACGCCCAGTGTCAACATATTCTTGACCCCTCAAAACTTTTTCACTCCTTGTCGAAATGCTCTCACAATATATTCTCTAATCAACTCCTTAACATGTTGTGATGGATTATATTACTTAAAAATATTTTACTGAAATTTTCAACAAAGAAGGAACTAAACTACTAGGAGGAGGATGAATGGTTACTCATTGAACTTGGATTGCAATGAAAAGTTATTCGAATATCCTTTCCTATTTGACACCTATTCCAATATGAAATATCCACTGAACTGAAAAGTAAACAAAGGAAAAAAACCCATCATTTTATCTGTCATGAAAAAGATACAATTTAGTGGTATTAGATCGCTAGATTTCAATAACATAAAATTTAATTAAATTTTCATTAATAACAATTAATTAAATAACAATAATTAAATTTTTATTGAATAAGATTGAATAAGGTATAAAATAAATAGATGCTATAGTCAGTACACATTAAGGCAAAAGAAAAAGTCTTAGATGTCGTTTAATTCAACTCTGTTTAAATTTATGAAATAAACTAGAGCCATGATTTGTTGATGTATCTGAAACATTCCTTGCCCATTTGCTGTGAGCTTATTTTTTCTGTAAATCTAATATTATTTTGAAAGCGTATGTTTTAACATTAAATGCTTGGTACATTTTTATTATTTTCATTTTTCAGTTTCGTGAGATCATCCAATGACGGTGCCGCATGTGAAATGAACAGTTCAAATTTTTATTATTTTCATTTTTCAGTTTCGTGAGATCATCCAATGACGGGGCCGCATGTGAAATGAACAGTTCGAATTTTTATTATTTTTATTTTTTCAGTTTCGTGAGATCATCCAATGACGGTGCCGCATGTGAAATGAACAGTTCAAGTTTTTATTATTTTCATTTTTCAGTTTCGTGAGATCATCCAATGACGGTGCCGCATGTGAAATGAACAGTTCAAATTTTTATTATTTTCATTTTTCAGTTTCGTGAGATCATCCAATGACGGTGCTGCATGTGAAATGAACAGTTCAAATTTTCTTGGGAAAGCTTAAGACTGGTCTCAACACGACAAATTTATTTGAAAGTAAATCATAAATACTTCACTTAAATCTTGAAGCAACCAACAGCCCTAAAGTAATTTCTTTTCCAATATAAGCACAATTTCCTCATCATGTCTCCAAAGTTTAGTATTGCCAGTGAAGCAGCTTTAATGATAAATTGAAGAAACAGATTTTCTAACAAATATTCCAGGAAATTTTAAGTAGTTTATTAAGTTTTAGGTAAAACATAGGAACAATTAATAATCTAGCTCCCCCTTTTCGTTGAATACCTTAAAGTTTCCCAAATGTAATAATGAATACTCTGCTATAAGTCCATTCAACCTGTGCTCAAGCATTTAGAACACGCTTCAGTCCCTCTATTCAAAACGTTTATCATCCCGTTCTCTGACAAGTTTAAACAAAGTTTTTCAGCAAATTTGGCTATAGAAGACCGAGAACCATAATCTTGGTCTCATTACTTGAAGCTCCCTTCTCATTTAAATTAGTATTCTGTTATTTTCTTTATTTTGTTTTTTACTATAGCATGGATAACATCTATTAAACAAATTGTTTTGTGTGAAGAGCTAATTCTCCTTTTTTAGTTGTGCTGTTAAAATTATATATTTAATTACTTAAATAGGAATAGTAAAGTATTGATTTTGTTAAATGACAACTAAATTAGGTTTGAACTTACAGGTATTAAATAAAAAAAAGTTTTTTTTTACTGAAAGTAAGGAGCGACATTAAAAATTAAAACGAACAGAAATTATTCCGCATATGAAAGGGGCTGCCCCCTCCTCAACCACTCGCTCTTTACGCTAAAGTTTTTTATTGTTTTAAAAAGCAAAGTTGTTAGACAGAAGTAGGAACCTATCATGAGTTCCGAACGGGATTGTGTGCTGCCATCTATAATCGAGTCTAACGCTGACAGGACATAATTTATGTATGTTCTTATGGTTTTTCTCACTGAGGATGTTTTTTCATGGTTTTTCTCACTGAGGATGTTTTTTCATGGTTTTTCTCACTGAGGATGTTTTTTTCATGGTTTTTCTCACTGTTTGATGGATGTCAACATAAGTTCAACAAGATTGACGAATGTAGACATCTGGCTATTGGATGATTGTTTGATGGTTATGTGTGTTGGTCAATTTGTTTGTTGTTTTCATGGATGTCAACATAAGTTCACATCAACAATTGCTGGATTATCGATCGAGTCTAAAAGGACAGGGTCAATGACACCTCTTTCAAGGTCAATTTGTTTGTTGTTTCTAAGCGTATTGATCAACTCTAACGGGACATGATCACGTGTCTCTTTCTAAACCAATCAGGGAGTCGGAAATATTAACGGGACAGGATTGCAGTGAATATAAGGAAGGATTTTTTTTATAGTTTTTATTAGTGTGAGAATAGAATCCAAGGAGCGAGAACAGTTTGACTTTGCTCAATAGGATATATTTGTAATAATGAGTGGAATGTTTACACTATTAGAAGTTGATAGTGGAGTTGGTAGCAATGATACAAAAGCCCCAAACATTGCGGTGGAAATCACAAAAAGATCACGGCTTTGTCTGGAATGGGATGAAGTATATGCAAGATATGTGATATCTTTGAGCAAATTTAAAATGGAGGATCAATTATGCTTCGCTGCAATAGTTAATATAGCGCATGTGAATGGACTTCAAAGTGCTTTAAGTGCATTAGTGAAGCATATCGAAGACAATAAGCTGTATCGCTGATTGTATATGTGTAGTATTATTGTTGTAATTATACAATAAAATTGTTTCGAAATCGAAAATGTTCCCTTTCTTTTTGTTAGATTAAGTAGAACGATTCATGGTTAGTCTAGAGTCAGCAGTGAGAGTGATAGGATTAAAAAATGAATAAATTTAGGAAGAGAGAATTAGATCGAATCTTGTGATTATGGAAAAAGAATTGATTTTGGATGATGATTTTCTTGAGTTATCCCCTCAACGGAAGATATTCTCACAAGGAACACTTGACAATATAATGGAAACTGATTCTCCCCCATTGGACTATTGTATGAAACTTTGTCGACATGACTCAAATGCTTATACTCAATTTATTGATATATTAATTGGAACAAAGCAGAATTATATTGTCAATATACTTTTGAAAACATTGACATAGATTCAATGTAGATGGCTCCCCCTTCGAAAGAGGTAGCGTCACAGAGTTACTCCTCTCACCATTCCTTCCATCTGAATTTATCGAACGAGGATCAGTTTCGTTTTATATGTGAGAGAGTTGACATCGGAAACCAAAAATGTTATATACATGTCCACTATGCATGTACACTCTTGGCAGTTGGCCATCCTGTGAGAAATGTGCAATTAATGACGACTCTAACAAAAATTGAAAATTATATAATCCATTTAAATTACATAGAGGATATGCAGTACAAATTAAAGAATGTAATTCATGTCTTGAAGAGATTTGTGACTCTCACCCTAGAGGACATCTGTGCTCCAATCGCCACTATGAAAAATGTGATCAGTTGGAGAATACTTACCCGGTATGATTGGAAAGAACCCCAAACGGGATTTTAGTTTATTTCTACGAGATTGGTATTGTCGTGGATTTAAATTGTTTTGGGTGGAAGAATCTGGTCTACGATTCAACTGTTGGAGTAACAAGACAATTTGGTTTTCGCGTCATTGCTTTGATGACAATGCCTATTATGACTATAAACCTAGTGATTTTCATTAGGAAGTTAACGAATATGATTCACCGCTTGAAAACACCGTATGTGATTTTGCTTCAAATAGACAAATTGAAACTCGTGAATTTCATAATAAGAATGCAAATAGTATCATTGACTATACAAAGAGATATGACAAGAGTGAAGGTACATTATACTGTAGAAAATGTGACCCTGACTTTGCAGCCAATCAAGATCAATATACAGTGAATCCAAATGATCTACCGGCATTAGTGGTTCACGACAGTTGCCTATACACCGAAGAAGAAATCTAAAGTGAAGAATAAAGACATTGTTGTATATACATTTTTCATTTATTAATAAACAAATTCAAATACATTTTTTAAGCACTTTACTCGTAGGGCACTGAGATGAATATTATACAGGTCTGAGATGATATTTTCCACCATAAAGTCGTTTCAGACGTGGATTATCTACATAAATGTTGAGAAACTGCTTGTAAGTATAGCCGCGACATCGGAACACAAAATATAGTAGTACATGGAAGCCACAGCTTTTAGTCGTCAGATCCTGCACTCTCTTCCGATTTTGAATTAATAGTTTTCCCACTGCTCTCAATACAGTTGCTGATGTGTCGAGTGTAGAATGTATAGGGTAGGCCAAGAGGATAAAAAAATTCTATATTCTCCACTTTTTGAAAGATGCACAACCAATGACCCGTAGGCACAGTTGACGGACTGCTATTAACAATAATTAGGGTATTGTTAGCACTTTGAATTTTTCCAAGAAAGTCCGTGGGCAGACAATAGGATCTGTATTTGGACATGTAGGGGTCCATATTAAATACACTAATTATTTGACTGGTGGTCACGGTACCAAGTCTAGTAGAACACTGCCGTCGGGAGTGATTTCCCAATAGGTTTCAAATTGATTTAGCGAGATTAGTGCAATACTCTCAGCTAATGGGTCGGAAAATGTACACTCAAAAAACAGACTATCCGTAGATACTATATTCATATCCTGCGTGCAATACAAATCTAATAAAATGATATCATGTGTTTTAGAAAACATTTTTTCGGTTATACCATTTTCAAATAGCTGTGAATCATGATCTAGGGTTTGCATGGTCAGCTCATACAATGTCCTCTAGGATTTATCAAAGATAGATTGTAGAGTGGGATTCAATTTACTTTGCAGACCAGAGATGAAAGCCCAATTATTTCAAATTTATGTGGGCATCCAGTCCACGATCCCATTGCACTAGCACGTTTTACAAATGCCAAGGCCAGTTTTGACGGAATTTCACCATTTATAAAGGATGAGTCGGTGAAGGTACGTGACCCTGTGGCAATATGACGTTGATTGGTGATTGTATGAGGAACAAGTAGTTTAATATTATTTCCACTGGCTCTGAGTTTTTCCACTGCCAAAGCAACATAACTCATAACCTGCTGTTTGCGTACATGTAGTATTGCCGAGGTGAGGGAGAGAGTTACATCAGGATTGGAAGCAAGTTCTTTTCGTAATATGAAATTGGATGGAGCAAGCTTCAATTTTATATCCACTTTATATATTGGGTGGCAGCCATTGGGGTATATTAAATATTTCATGATATATTTTTCCAACTAGATGTAATTCACCAGTTGTAGCATTTTTAAGTGCATCTGTACTATCAGTATTAGTAATATATTCATATCCAATGGAGGTGCCTCTCAATTCCTTGTTTGACTTGGGGGTCATCAGCATGAATTGCACATAGCTTGTATAATTTGAGAGATTGTTGCTTGTGCTCACAAGCCAAACCATTTATGTAGACACTGATTTGACGAAATAAATTATGTAATACACAATTTTCATAGGATATTCCATCGGCAAGAATTGGCAATGTATTAGCGGATTTCCGGACTTTCACTCGTAAATCTATAAATGTCGAAGACTTGTCCATAAAGTAGTCTTCATTGGAATAAATTTGAAAGTGGAAATTATCGGAGAGGGGTTGTTGTAGATAAAATTGTTCATAGTATCCATGTTTTACACTCCCATCAACATTTTCTGAATTGAATAGATTCAATGAGGAGGTGATTGAAGGTTGAGAATCCTTGCGCGGTAGGTTTGACTTCTTAGAAATAGGAATCTACTCCAAATCTAAAATCTCTATCCCTGTGGCTTCTTCTTCTTTTTAGTGTACGTGCTGTCCTTTTCCTTCTTTTTTTGGTCTAGGGTGATGTCTTATGCTTGTGTCCTGAATAAAGACTGATGAGTTGTGCATTTTTTCTCGACCTTTTTAATTCTTTTCCATTTTGTTTTAATCTCTCGCCAAGGGTTCGCATACTGGACCTAAGATTTTCCGAAGCACTTTTTTTTAAATCCTTGCCAGAGCTCCAATCATGCAGTGTAGAGGTTGCAAAATCTGTCGCAGCCGGTACAATATATTTTCTAGCCAGAGATAGTGCAGAGCGAAACAGCTTAGGAAACCAACTGCCAAGACCATAGCCACACATCGACGTGCGACCTTTGTAATAGTCCATTCCATTACCATGTTGGTTTTGGCCAAGAGTATTAACATAGCAGTCAATATGAGGACAAATGAATACCACTTTTCTATTAGACATCTTGTTGTTGAATGATGGGTCAAAAACGGCATGTAATCACAGCCAAACCTTTTGTAGTTGCTCTGGGATCACCTAATTCAGTTCTTAGTGTTAACTGACAGAGTTCCAAATAGGAAGTGTTTACGGGGATATACTGAAGATGCTTTATATTGTAGTGATGAATATGTTCTTGATGGGTTTTTCGTTCAAGAACTCGCAAGAGAGGAACATTTCTATTGCCAACCCGGGATGTTTCCACAAATGAAGCGTAGAGAAATATACAAGTGTCCGTGGAGAAGGCAGGCGGATAGTCAGCAAAAATAAAATTAGTGTTTCCAGCACTTTTACCATTGATTATATTGAGCTTAAAGCCAAGAACATCTTTTAGATAATCATTGATAATGACCTTTTCATTGGCAATGGGTGAACTAATATAGATCTTGCCCCCCTCCTTTGAATAGTTGAAATGAAAAGCTCCTCTTTTACGAGCGGAAATTCTTTTATTGATAGAACGAAATAAATCCTTCTTACAGGTTAGTTCTTCATAGGGTAATTCAATATATGGATAATTCATCCAATTGATCTTTTGAATTTGTTCTTAATCACCTGAGGGTGGAGGCCAATCATAGGGTCTAATTTTTATATCATATTTGCGATCTTTTCTCAGGATGTCAAATGTATTTACGAGAACACAAGCGATAGGAGTCACTTCATACGTGCCGTTGAATTTTATGGTGGGAGAGAGTTTCATCCAAAAATCACTTGTTCTATTCAAGTCATTGTAGAGAGGATCAGAAAAATTTGACATGAAAGTCACATAAAAATCATTGGGCATTGTTATTATCTTCAACACTGACCCAAGAATCAAAATCAGAGTTGTATCCTAGCTAGCGAACAAGCAACTGTCTCTTGCCCCTGCGAGTACGACTCTTTAATATCTTTTCAATTTGATAAATTTCACTAGTGTTTCTAACTTTTTGCAGTTCATAATCATGAAAACCGCCGAGGATCTCATCACCTTTGGTGTCTCGCAGCCGATATGTCGTGGGTTTGGTGTCTTGGATTTTGGACACTTTAAAAAGTTCAGTGCTCCCTAAATAATTCCCCTTTTCAAAAATATTGGTGGTTCTATTAATTCGAACAGTATCACCAACATTGAATTTCTTCTTCTTTTTCTCATTGACACTGCCATTGGAATATTGCTTTAGAAAAGCATCAAATGTATTTCCACTTCAATGAACGTCCCGAGGGCTAACATTGGACAGGGATCGATGTGGTCGATGGTTGTATATTTGCATGATACTACCTAAATCATGAATAAAAGCAGCAGTATTTTTCAGTATGAAATATCTTGAAATTAATAGACAAATTGCTCTGATCAATCGTTCAACCAATGCAGCCTTTATCGGACTTCGGCTATGATAAAGTATTGTATTATGTTTCACTAGAACCTTTTGTACATGAGGATTAACAATTTCACGACCGCGATCCGATTGAATTTTTCTATAGCAATCCTGTTCAAGAATACTTTCTAAAGCATGAGCAACTTCAATGACTCTCTTTGCTTACAATAGAATAGCATAGGCATAGCGACTAAGGATATTGATTTCAACTACAATCTATTTGTAGGGTGTATTGTGACGTCCTTGAATCGCGTCTAAAGTTAAAAGATCAGTTTGCATTGTATGCAGAGGGAAAAAGGCCTTAGTTTGTCGATATTTTTTACCACGAAGCCAGCGATTCCGATGCAGTGTGTAACTCGGTTCATTTTCTAGATACTCTTTTGCTTTTTTTTAATGTGTTGCCATCTATGTTAGACGCAACTTTAGAAAGCGTTGTGGGGGAACTTAGACAACCCGCTTCACCAATATTTTAATAGACATGTTTCAGAACTTCATCTATTTTGAATGCAATCACGTAGTGTAATATCCAGTACCCTTTTGCACACTGGAGGTTGAATCAATACGTCTTCGATTTTAAATTGCAACAATTGGTGTTATAAAATCATTGCTGCTGCTGCTGTCGCTAGTATTTTCTAAGGTTGAATCTTCTTCTTTTTTAAATGGTGGTGTTGGCGTTGTTGGAGGACTATATTCCTTTAGTTTCTTTAGAATTTGCTTATTGCCAATAAAACTTTTGTGGAAGTTTGATGCATTTAGAAAGGTGTGTAGATTATTGTCAAATGATAAAAGTCCTTTACGATTCGTGACCATATCACAAATTAAATCAACTACATTACAACTTTTTCCTTGAATTATAGTTCGTTTCCCTGCGCTATCGACTTGAACTTGATGTTCACCACCAGTTTCCAACAGGATATATGTCAATTCTCTTTTACACTGTTTTCGATAGGTCACTGGCGATAGGTTTCCAATTGATGTCACTATGGAATTCAATTCCTTCTTCTTTGATTGCACTGCTGCAGAATCTCGAGGAGATATTTCCTGTCTAGGGGTATCTGAGACGACGACAGCGGGTCGCCCACGATAAGGTCTATGTTTGTCCACACGTCGCAATGCATCTTGAAGTAAAACTAGCTTTTTATCATCGGCAATATTCTCATCTTTAATGGATTTGCTTAGATTATCTTCAAAATGTTCCAGGGGCGAGAGGACAAGTTCAAATGTCATCAATTTATAGGGCTTAGCCATCTAGAGAAAACTGTTTACAAGTCCTGCAATTATTAGCAGTAAAATTGAAAACAGCTACTGCCCTCTTGAAGAAGACGTTTCCTTTTAAAAATTTTCCCCTTGTTTTTGCAAGCCAAGGCACGTACAGTGGAACGATGTTGCTTTGTCTGTTGTCTAACACCTTCTCACATGTTTACATTGCCCTCAGTTTAATTTAAACAAAGTTCAGATATTAGATTAATGAAATCATTGTCAACACCATGTTTGAGTATGGTCTTCCTGAGTGGAGGTTTTGAAGTGCCTCAACCGAAAAATAAATGCCGTTGTTCATGTAGTTTCTCCAGTGTCATGATGGCAACTAATAGGCTTTACAGAATAATTTCTGTTCGTTTTAAGTTTTAATGTCGCTCCTTACTTTCAGTTCAAGAAACATGTTTTTTTTACTTAATTTCTGAACGTTTCTGAGTTAATGCAGCTTTTATTTTGGCTCACCGTACGTGAATAATCAAAACAAAAATTTGTATATTAATTTTACTTTTTTTTGGCTAAACGGCTTTCTCGAAATTTTGTTCTGACGTAACTTACAAATTAACTTAGGTAACGAGCTTCTATGTTCGTATATTTTTATTACGTATATTAAGGGGTTTGCCCCCTAGTCAATACCTCGCTCTGCACGCTAAGTTCAAATTTTGTTCGAATTCCTTAAAAATGATTTCTTAATCATACAGGCTATTAATTGGGAATAATAGCTCTGACCAAAGTGCAAAAGAACTTCCGGTCAAAGAGAAAGGTAATGAGTAGGGGGTAAACCCAATCATATACGAATTAATCTCTGTTTGTTTTAAATTTTGATGTTGCTCCTTACTTTCAGTTGAAAAAATTGTTTTTTTTTATAATTTAATTTCTGATCATTTTTTTAAATAAAGCTGGGAAATCCGACGCACCCTTCATAGCAATGTCGCTTCCCCCCATGAAAACTTCCTCATGGAAAGATCCTTCCGATTAACACCCGAAACACCCCCGCCCCCACCTCCAACGACTAAAAAAATCCCCCCTGGAAACTTCTGTATGCTTCCAAATAACCAATACTATATGTAAACATTGGGCAAAGTTCATAAGTTGCAGACCTTCCTCCGGGGATTTTGGGGGGATTAATTCATCCTCAAAGACATAGTTATTGTACTTTTCGACCATGCTGAACAAAATGGCTGTCTCAAAATTTTGATCGGACGACTTTGAGGAAAAATGAGCGTGGGGAGGGCCTAGTTTCCCTCCATTTTTTCGGTCACTTAAAAAGAGCACTAGAACTTTTAATTTCCGTTCGAATGAACCCTCCTGCGATATTGTAGGACCACTGGTTCGATAGGATCACCCCTGGGAAAAACAAACAAATAAACACGCATCCGTGATCTTTCTTCTGGCAAAAAAATAAAAAAATTCCACATTTTGCAGATAGGAGCTTGAAACTTCTTTATTAGGCTTCTCTGATACGCTGAATCTGATGGTGTGATTTGATTAAGGTTCTATAACTTTTAGGAGGTGTTTCCCCCTTTTTTCGAAAATAAGGCACATTTTCTCAGGAGCGTAACTTTTGATGGGAGTAGAGAGGGAGGTGCTACTCCGATCAGGACCACGTGGTTTATGGTTTTCTCACTGAGAATGGAAAAACAGTATTTTTCTCACTTGAAAAACATGAATTTTGTCACATTCATGGATGTTTTTATGGTTTTTGTCTATGAGAATGAAAAAACAGGAACTTTCTCACATTTATGTCTGGTTTTTGGTTTTTGTCAGTGAGAATGGAAAAACAGGAACTTTCTCACTTTCATGGATTATTGAGTCATTAATCAAATTGTTTCCGGGCAAGGTTAATTAACGTCTGAAAGATGACGTCTAAGTTAATTAATGTCTTTGATATATTTCCAAACAGAATGCTTCCGAGGCAAAGTTTAGATCACACATGACAGATGATGTCATGATTGATTGATTGACATGAAAGGGGAATTAATTTGTTGTTTCTAAAGAGAATTGATTTGACACAAAGGAGAATTAATTTGTTGTTTTTAAAGAGAACTGTCTCCGAGCGAATGTTTAGATCTTAGCGATGAAGAGATTGATTCACGAAAGGGTTTCCAAATAATTTCAAATGTATCAGCACAGAGATGCCAAACAAACGGAACAGGCTGAAATTACGTTTAGGGATTATTTGGGCGAAACCGTTTCAGTCATTTTATGGAATTATTTCGGCGAAACAGTTAGAGACATCTTAAAAGAGGATTTTAGAAGAGGATTTGAGGGTGAAACTCTGTGGTCGTTATAATACACAAGTTCCATTTGAACAGTGTTGTGAGGTCCGCTACCCCAACCCCAAAGGGTTCTAATCCCCCTACCCCAACCCCGAAGGAAGCCCCCGGTGCTCAAAGGTCCCCCAAGCTCCCAAAGGGCCCCCGGACCCCAAAGGGCCCCCCAGCCCCCTCAAGGCCCATCGGACTCCCCAAAGACCCCCCCGCGCCCCAAGGACCCCCCGAACCCCCAAAGGCCCACACCCGGTCCCCAAAGGTCCATCGGGCACCCAAAAGACCCATCAGCCCTCAAGAGCCCCCACACCCCCCAAAACCCGCTCCAGGCCCCCAAAGGCCCACCGGGCTCCCAGAAGACCACCGGGCTCCCAAAGGGCCCCCCGGACCCCCAAAGACCCCCCAGGCTCCCAAAGGACCACCCGGCCCTAAAGGGCCCCCCCCGACCCCCAAACGACCCCCACAACCCCAAAGGCCCCAGTGCCCCCAATTTTTTAAAATTTTTTTGCTTTATTATATATTTTAAGAAAAAGTTATTTTATTAATTTACATCCTAAAACCATTTTAAAAGTTTAAGTACCCATCCCTTTCACCCACAACTTTACTATACTGATTTTTGAATGCTCCAACACCAAGAAATACTTTTCAAAAGGCATTTCAGAACCAGTTCTTTTCTTAATTGTCCCTCCTAAACCAATTTTACAAATTGAAGTACTCATCCTTTTCACCTAAAATTTTACTTTACAGCTTTTTGAATGCTCCAACATCAAACAATACTTTTCAAAGGGCATTTCAGAACAAGTTCTTTTCTTAATGTCCCTCCTAAGCCCATTTTACAAGTTTAAGTACCCAACTTTTTCACCCAGAACTATACTTCACAGCTTTTCGAATGCCCACAAAACCAAGTAATACTTTTCAAAAGGCATTTCAGAACAAGTTATTTTCTTAATGTCCTTCCTAAGCACATTTTACATGTTGAAGTTCCCAACCTTTTCACCCGCAACTATACTTTACAGCTTTTTGGATACCTTAACACCAAGAAATACTTTTCAAAAGACATTTCAGAGCAAGTTCCTTCTTAATGTCCGTTCTAAACCCATTTTATAAGTTGAAGCATCCTTCGTTTTCACCCACAACTTTACTTTAAAGCTTTTTGGATACCCCAACACCAAGAAATACCTTTCAAAAGACATTTCAGAGCAACATCTCTTCTTAATGTTCATTCTAAACCCATTTTCCAACTTGAAGTATCCTTCCTTTTCACCCACGACTTTACTTTACAGCTGTTTGGATACCTCAACATCAAGAAATACCTTTCAAAAGGCATTTCAGAGCAAGTTCCTTTCTTAATGTCCCTTTCTAAACCCATTTTCCAACTTGAAGTACCAATCCTTTTCACCCACAACTTTACTTTACAGCTTTTTGAATGCTCCAACACCAAGCAATACCTTACAAAGGCATTTCAGAGCAACTTCTTTTCTTAATGTCACTTCTAAACCCATTCTCCAACTTGAAGTACCCATCCTTTTCACTCACAACTTTACTTTACAGCTTTTTGGATACCACAACACCCAAGAAATACTTTTCAAAGGGCATTTCAGAACAAGTTCCTTTCTTAATGTCCCTCCTAAACCCATTTTCCAACTTGAAGCATCCTTCCTTTTCACCCACGACTTTACTTTACAGCTTTTTGGATACCTCAACATCAAGAAATACCTTTCAAAAGCATTTTCAGAGCAAGTTCCTTTCTTAATATTCCTTTCCAAACCCATTTTCCAACTTGAAGTACCAATCCTTTTCACCCACAACTTTACTTTACAGCTTTTTGAATGCTCCAACACCAAGCAATACCTTTCAAAGGCAGTTCAGAGCAACTTCTTTTCTTAATGTCACTTCTAAACCCATTCTCCAACTTGAAGTACCCATCCTTTTCACACACAACTTTACTTTACAGCTTTTTGGATACCTCAACACCAAGAAATACTTTTCAAAAGGCATTTCAGAGCAAGTTCCTTTCTTAATGTCCCTCCTAAAACCATTTTACAAGTTGGAGCATACATCCATTTCACCCAAAACTTTACTTTACAGCTTTTTGGATACCTCAACACCAAAATATACCTTTCAAAAGGCATTTCAGAGCAACATCCTTTCTTAATGTCCCTTCTAAACCCATTTTCCAACTTGAAGTACCCGTCTTTTTCACTACAACTTTACTTTACGACTTTTTTCCACACCCAAACATCAAGCAATACTTTTCAAAAGGCTCTATTATATTTTTTCAGAACAAGTTTTTTCTTAATGTCCTTCATAAACCAATTTTAAAAGTTGAAGTAGTTATCTTTTTCACCACAACTTTATTTTACGTTTTTTTGCACACCTCAAGATCAAGCAATACTTTTCAAAAGACATTTCAGAGCAAGTTCCTTTGCTAATGTCCCTTCTGAACCCATTTTACAACTTGAAGTACCCATCCTTTTCACCCACAACTTTACTTTACAGCTTTTTGGATATCTCAACACCAAGCAATACTTTTCAAAGGGCATTTAAGAGCAAGTTGCTTTCTTAATGTCCCTCCTAAACCCATTTTACAAGTAGAAGCATCAATCCTTTTCACTCACAACTTTACTTTACAGCTTTTTGGATGCCTCAACACCAAGAAATACAATTCAAAAGGCATTTCAGAGCAAATTAATTTCTTAATATCCCTTCTAAACCCATTTTCCAACTTGAAGTACCCATCCTTTTCACCCACAACTTTACTTTACAACTTTTTGGATACCTCAACACCAAGCAATACTTTTCAAAAGGCATTTAAGAGCAAGTTCCTTTCTTAAAGTCCCTCCTAGACCCATTTTACAAGTTGAGGCATCCACCCTTTTCACCCACAACTTTACTTTACAGGTTTTTGGTTCTTTTGAATGCGCCAATATCATGCAATACTTTTCAAAGACATTTCAGAACAAGTTCTTTTCATAATTTCCATTGTAAACCCATTTTACAAGTTGAAGTAACCATCCTTTTCATCCACAACTTTACTCTATAGCTTTTTGAATGCTCCAACATCAAACAATACTTTTCAAAGACATTTCAGAACAAGTTCTTTTCTTAGTGACCGTCTTAAACCCATTTTATAAGTTGAAGCATCCATCCTTTTCACCTAAAATTTTACTTCACAGCATTTTTAATGGTCCAACACCCAGCAATAGTTTTCATAGGGCATTTCAGAACCAGTTCTTGTATTAATCTCCCTCATCCGCACGATTTACAATTTTTAGTACCCGACATTTTCACCCTAAACTATACTTACCACTTTTTCGAAGGCCCACTCCACAAAGCAATACTTTTCAAAGGTCATTTAAGAACAAGTTATTTTCTTACTGTCCTTCCTAAACCCATTTTACATGTTGAAGTTCCCAACCTTTTCACCCGCAACTATACTTTACAGCTTTTTGGATACCTCAACACCAAGAAATACTTTTCAAAAGACATTTCAGAGCAAGTTCCTTCTTAATGTCCTTTCTAAACCCATTTTATAAGTTGAAGCATCCTTCCTTTTCACCCACAACTTTACAGCTATTTGGATACCCCAACACCAAGAAATACCTTTCAAAAGACATTTCAGAGCAACATCTCTTCTTAATGTTCATTCTAAACCCATTTTCCAACTTGAAGCATCCTTCCATTTCACCCACAACTATACTTTACAGCTTTTTGGATACCTCAACATCAAGAAATACCTTTCAAAAGGCATTTCAGAGCAAGTTCCTTTCTTAATGTCCCTTTCTAAACCCATTTTCGAAGTACCTATCCTTTTCACTCACAACTTTACTTTACAGCTTTTTGGATGCCCCAACACCAAGAAATACCTTTCCAAGGCATTTCAGAGCAACTTCTTTTCTTAATGTCACTTCTAAACCCATTCTCCAACTTGAAGTACCCATCCTTTTCACTCACAACTTTACTTTACAGCTTTTTGGATACCTCAACACAAAGAAATACTTTTCAAAATGCATTTCAGAGCAAGTTCCTTTCTTAATGTCCCTCCTAAAACCATTTTACAAGTTGAAGCATCCATCCATTTCTCCCAAAACTTTACTTTACAGCTTTTTGAATACCTCAACACCAAAATATACCTTTCAAAAGGCATTTCAGAGCAACATCCTTTCTTAATGTCCCTTCTAAACCCATTTTCCAACTTGAAGTACCAGTCTTTTTCACCACAACTTTACTTTACGACTTTTTTCCACAACCAAACATCAAGCAATACTTTTCAAAAGGCTCTATTATATTTTTTCAGAACAAGTTTTTTCTTAATGTCCTTCATAAACCAATTTTAAAAGTTGAAGTAGTTATCTTTTTCACCACAACTTTATTTTACGACTTTTTGAACACCTCAAGATCAAGCAATACTTTTCAAAAGACATTTCAGAGCAAGTTCCTTTGCTAATGTCCCTCTTAAACCCATTTTACAAGTTAAAGTACTTATCTTTTGCCCCACGACTTTACTTTACGACTTTTTTCCACACCTAAACATCAAGCAATACTTTTCAAAGGCATTTCAGAACAATTTTTTTCTTAATGTCCTTCCTAAACCAATTTTACAAGTTCAAGTAACCATCCTTTCCACCCACAACTTTACTTTACAGCTTTTTGAATGCTCCAACATCAAGCAATACTTTTCAAAAGACATTTCAGAACAAGTTCTTTTCTCAGTGACCGTCCTAAATCCATTTTACAAATTGAAGTACCCATCTTTTTCCTCACAACTCTACTATAAGGCTTTTTCGAATACCCAAACATCAAGCAATACTTTTCAAAAGCATTTCAGAACAAGTTCTTTTCTTAATGTCCTTCCTAAACCCATTTTACAAGTTGAAGTAGCCATCCTTTACAACCAACACCAAGCAATACTTTTCAAAAGGCATTTCACAACAAGTTCCTTTCTTAATGTCCCTCCTAAACCCATTTTACATGTTGAAGTACTCAACCTTTTCACCACAACTTTACAACTTTTTTTTTTTAATGTCCCTCCTAAACCCATTTTACAAGTTGAAGTACCTAACTTTTTCACCCAGAACTATACTTCACAGATTTTTGAATGCCCACAACACCAAGCAATACCTTTCAAAAGGTATTTCAGAACAAGTTATTTTCTTAATGTCCTTCCTAAACCCATTTTACAAGTTGAAGTTCCCAACCATTTCACCCGCAACTATACTTTACAACTTTTGTGCACACCACAATATCATGCAAGTTTCCACTTCAGTTCAGATTTTTTTTGTGCACGCGTCAATATCATGCAAGTTTCCACTTCAGTTCAGATTTTTCTCAAAGAGATGAAAAAATTTAAAATACTGTTCCAAATTTTTTCATAGAAGATGGAAAGTTCAAGTTATCTTCTGAATTTTATTAAAGAACTTACAGTTCAATTTTAATTTCTCCAAAAAAAAAAAATCTTCCATTTCAGTTCTTAATTTCACAAAGACAAAAGGAAAATTAAGGTTAGCTCAGGTTAGCTAGCTAACCTAACCTAACCTACCTAACCTGCCTTAACCTAACCTAATCTAACCTAACTTAATCTGGTCCAACCTAACTTAATCTAGTCTAACCTAATCTAACCTAACCAAACTCGCCGGAAAATCCCCCCAGGTCGACTTTGTATTTCTCTCTCACTATGCATGCTTGTTGGAGATTTTTCATTTTCTTTGAAAAAAATTAGAATTGAACTATAACTTTTTTCTTTTCTCTAAGAAAATTCAGAAGAGAACTTTAAATTTCTTTGTTTCTTTGTGAAATTAAGAACTGAAGTGGAAGATTTTTATTTTTCTCTGGAGATATTAGAATTGAACTGTAAGTTCTTTAAAAAAATTTAGACTTGAGTTAACTTTTAATGATCAATGTAAAACTATTTCTATCTTCTATGAAAAATTTAGAACAGTAATTTGAAATTTTTCCATCTCTTTGAGAAAAATCTGAACTGAAGTGGAAAATTTTTATTTTTCTTGAAAAATAGAATTGATCTGTAACTTATTTCTTCTCGTATGGATAGTTAGGAAAAGAACTTGAACTTTTCTTCACATCAATGAGAAAATTAGCTCCTTATCTTCATAGTGAAATATTCACGATCAATCTGTAACTTTTTCTATCTTTTACAAAAAAATTTGGAGGAGAATTTAAAATTTTTGTGTTTGTGGAAACCTCTGAATTGAAGTGGAACTTTTTTATATTATTAAGAGATATAGAATTGATCAAAAACTAATTTCTTTTTCATTGAGAAAATTCATTAAAGAGCTTGGACCTTTCTTCACTTCATTGAGAAATTTCAAATAGAACTTTAAATTTCCTTTTGTCTTTGTGAAATTAACAACTGATTTGGAAGATTTTTATTTTTTTTTGGAGAAATTAGAATTGAACTGTAAGTTCTTTAATACAATTCAGAAGATAACTTGAACTTTCCATCTTCTATTAAAAAATTTGGAACAGTATTTTAAATTTTTTCATCTCTTTGAGAAAAATCTGAACTGAAGTGGAAACTTGCATGATATTGACGCGTGCACAAAAAAAAAATCCGAACTGAAGTGGAAACTTGCAAGATATTGTGGTGTGCACAAAAGTTGTAAAGAAAAGTTGCGGGTGAAATGGTTGGGAACTTCAACTTGTAAAATGGGTTTAGGAACGACATTAAGAAAATAACTTGTTCTGAAATACTTTTTGAAAAGTATTGCTTGGTGTTGTGGGCATTCAAAAAGCTGTGAAGTATAGTTCTGGGTGAAAAAGTTGGGTACTTCAACTTGTAAAATGGGTTTAGGAGGGACATTAAGAAAAAAATCGTAAAGTATAGTTGTGGTGAAAAGGATGAGTACTTCAACTTGTAAAATGGGTTTAGGAGGGATATTAAGAAAGGAAATTGTTTTGAAAGGCCTTTTGAAAAGTATTTCTTGGTGTTGGTTATAAAGGATGGCTACTTAAACTTGTAAAATTGGTTTAGAAAGGACATTAAGAAAAGAACTTGTTCTGAAATGCTTTTGAAAAGTATTGCTTGATGTTGGGGTATTCGAAAAAGCCTTATAGTAGAGTTGTGAGGAAAAGGATGGGTACTTCAATTTGTAAAATGGATTTAGGACGGTCACTGAGAAAAGAACTTGTTCTGAAATGTCTTTTGAAAAGTATTGCTTGATGTTGGAGCATTCAAAAAGCCGTAAAGTAAAGTTGTGGGTGAAAAGGATGGTTACTTCAACTTGTAAAATTGGTTTAGGAAGGACATTAAGAAAAAACTTGTTCTGAAATGCCTTTGAAAAGTATTGCTTGATGTTTGGGTGTGGAAAAAAGTCGTAAATTAAAGTCGTGGGGAAAAAATAAGTACTTTAACTTGTAAAATGGGTTTAGGAGGGATATTAGCAAAGGAACTTGCTCTGAAATGTCTTTTGAAAAGTATTGCTTGATCTTGAGGTGTGCAAAAAGTCGTAAAATAAAGTTGTGGTGAAAAAGATAACTACTTCAACTTGTAAAATTGGTTTATGAAGGACAATAAGAAAAAACTTGTTCTGAAAAAATATAATAGAGCCTTTTGAAAAGTATTGCTTGATGTTTGGGTGTGGAAAAAAGTCGTAAAGTAAAGTTGTGGTGAAAAAGACGGGTACTTCAAGTTGAAAAATGGGTTTAGAAGGGACATTAAGAAAGGATGTTGCTCTGAAATGCCTTTTGAAAGGTATATTTTGGTGTTGAGGTATCCAAAAAGCTGTAAAGTAAAGTTTTGGGTGAAATGGATGGATGCTTCAACTTGTAAAATGGTTTTAGGAAGGGACATTAAGAAAGGAACTTGCTCTGAAATGCCTTTTGAAAAGTATTTCTTGGTGTTGAGGCATCCAAAAAGCTGTAAAGTAAAGTTGTGAGTGAAAAGGATGGGTACTTCGAGAATGGGTTTAGAAAGGGATATTAAGAAATGAACTTGCTCTGAAATGCCTTTTGAAAGATATTTCTCGATGTTGAGTTATCCAAGAAGCTGTAAAGTAGAGTCGAGGGTGAAAAGGAAGGATGCTTCAATTTGGAAAATGGGTTTACAATGAACATTAAGAAGAGATGTTGGTCTGAAATGTCTTTTGAAACGTATTTCTTGGTGTTGGGGTATCCAAATAGCTGTAAAGTTGTGGGTGAAAAGGAAGGATGCTTCAACTTATACAAGGGGTTTAGAAAGTATATTAAGAAGGAACTTGCTCTGAAAAGTCTTTTGAAAAGTATTTCTTGGTGTTGAGGTATCCAAAAAGCTGTAAAGTATAGTTGCGGGTGAAAAGGTTGGGAACTTCAACATATAAAATGGGTTTAGGAAGGACATTAAGAAAATAACTTGTTCTGAAATGCCTTTTGAAAAGTATTGCTTGGTGTTGTGGGTATTCGAAAAGCTGTGAAGTATAGTTTTGGGTGAAAAAGTTGGGTACTTAAACTTGTAAAATGGGTTTAGGAGGGACATTAAGAAAAGAACTTGTTCTGAAATGCCATTTGAAAAGTATTGCTTGGTGTTGGAGCATTAAAAAAGCTGTCGAGTAAAATTTTAGGTGAAAAGGATGGATGCTTCAACTTATAAAATGGGTTTAAGACGGTCACTAAGAAAAGAACTTGTTCTGAAATGTCTTTGAAAAGTATTGTTTGATGTTGGAGCATTCAAAAAGCTGTAGAGTAAAGTTGTGGATGAAAAGGATGGTTACTTCAACTTGTAAAATGGGTTTACAATGGAAATTATGAAAAGAACTTGTTCTGAACTGTCTTTGAAAAGTATTGCATGATATTGGCGCATTCAAAAGAGCCAAAAACCTGTAAAGTAAAGTTGTGGGTGAAAAGGATGGATGCCTCAACTTGTAAAATGGGTCTAGGAGGGACTTTAAGAAAGGAACTTGCTCTTAAATGCCTTTTGAAAAGTATTGCTTGGTGTTGAGATATCCAAAAAGCTGTAAAGTAAAGTTGTGGGTGAAAAGGATGGGTACTTCAAGTTGGAAAATGGGTTTAGAAGGGATATTAAGAAAAGAAGTTGCTCTGAAATGACTTTTGAAAGGTATTTCTTGGTGTTGAGTTATCCAAAAAGCTGTAAAGTAAAGTTGTGAGTGAAAATGATGGATGCTTCAACTTGTAAAATTGGTTTAGGAGGGACATTAAGAAAGGAACTTGCTCTGAAATGCCCTTTGAAAAGTATTGCTTGGTGTTGAGATATCCATAAAGCTGTAAAGTAAAGCTGTGGGTGAAAAGGATGGGTACTTCAAGTTGTAAAATGGGTTTAGAAGGGACATTAGCAAAGGAACTTGCTCTGAAATGTCTTTTGAAAAGTATTGCTTGATCTTGAGGTGTGCAAAAAGTCGTAAAATAAAGTTGTGGGGAAAAAGATAACTACTTCAACTTGTAAAATTGGTTTATGAAGGACATTAAGAAAAAAATTGTTCTGAAAAAATATAATAGAGCCTTTTGAAAAGTATTGCTTGATGTTTGGGTGTGGAAAAAATTCGTAAAGTAAAGTTGTGGTGAAAAAGACGGGTACTTCAAGTTGGAAAATGGGTTTAGAAGGGACATTATGAAAGGATGTTGCTCTGAAATGTCTTTTGAGAGGTATATTTTGGTGTTGAGGTATCCAAAAAGCTGTAAAGTAAAGTTGTGGGTGAAATGGATGGATGCTTCAACTTGTAAAATGGTTTTAGGAGGGATATTAAGAAAGGAACTTGCTCTGAAATGCCTTTTGAAAAGTATTTCTTGGTGTTGAGGTATCCAAAAAGCTATAAAGTAAAGTTGTGGGTGAAAAGGATGGGTACTTCAAGTTGGAAAATGGGTTTAGAAGTGACATTAAGAAAAGAAGTTGCTCTGAACTGCCTTTGAAAGGTATTGCTTGGTGTTGGAGCATTCAAAAAGCTGTAAAGTAAAGTTGTGGGTGAAAAGGATTGGTATTTTTTGTTGTGGGTGAAAAGGATTGGTACTGGGGGTCCTTTGGGGGTCTGGGGGGGCCCTTTAGGGCCGGGTGGTCCTTTGGGAGCCTGGAGGGTCTTTGGGGTCCGGGGGGCCCTTTGGGAGCCCGGTGGTCTTTTGGGAGACCGGTGGGCCTTTGGGGGCCCGGGGCGGGCCTTTGGGGGCCTGGGGGGCACTTGAGGACCGATTGGTCCTTTGGAAGCCCGGTGGACCTTTGGGGACCGGGTGAGGGCCTTTGGGGGTCCGGGGGCCCTTTGGGAGCCCGGTGGTCTTTTGGGAGTCCGATGGGCCTTTGGGGGTCTGGGGGCCCTTTGGGGTCCGGGGGCCCTTTGGGAGCTTGGGGGACCTTTGAGCACCGGGGGCTTCCTTCGGGGTTGGGGTAGGGGGATTAGAACCCTTTGGGGTTGGGGTAGCGGACCTCACAACACTGTTCAAATGGAACTTGTGTATTATAACGACCACAGAGTTTCACCCTTAAATTCTCTTCTAAAATCATCTTTTAAAATGTCTCTAACTGTTTCGCCGAAATAATTCCATAAAATGACTGAAACGGTTTCGCCCAAATAATCCCTAAACGTAATTTCAGTGTGTTCCTTTTGTTTGGCATCTCTGCGCTGATACATTTCAAATTATTTGGAAACCCTTTCGTGAATCAATCTCTTCATCGCTAAGATCTAAACATTCGCTCGGAAACAGTTCTCTTTAGAAACAACAAATTCCCTTTCGTGTCAAATCAATTCTCTTTAGAAACAACAAATTAATTCCCCTTACATGTCAATCAATCAATCATGACATCATCTGTCATGTGTGATCTAAACTTTGCCTCGGAAACATTCTCTTTGGAAATACATCAAAGACATTAATTAACTTGACGTCATCTGTCAGACATTAATTAACCTTGCCCGGAAACAATTTGATTAATGACTCAATAATCCATGAAAGTGAGAAAGTTCCTGTTTTTCTATTCTCACTGACAAAAACCATAAAAACATCCATGAATGTGACAAAATTCATGTTTTTCAAGTGAGAAAAATACTGTTTTTCCATTCTCAGTGAGAAAACCATAAACCACGTGGTCCTGATCGGAGTAGCACCTCCCTCTCTACTGATGGGTAAGATTAAATTTGATGAAACTTATATATTTGAAATCAGCATAAAAATTTGATTCTTTTGATGTATCTAGTGGTATCAAAATTTCGTTTTTTAGAGTTTCGGTTACTATTGAGCCGGTTGCTCCTTACTTACAGTTCGTTACCACGAACTGTTTGAAGCTTACACTCAGGTAAACACTTATACTAGCCAAACATCTGACATGAAATCATGAATTACATTGTTTTTCTTGTAGCATTATATTTGGAAGTTTTTTTTTTCGTTAGGATATCATATTCAAGGCAAGCGGGTATGCAGGGAAGGAAAGGAGCCTGGGGTATGATTTGCGTGAATTTAATATCTTTTTCGTATACTTCTTCCGTGGTTTCCCCTCCCCCCAAATGCGTTCCTATATGTGCGTCAGATTCTCAGCTATTGTTACTGATTTTATTTGATAGTATGCCATATAAAACTCAAACCAAAAGAATTTTAACTGTGTTTTCGAAGATTGGCTGACTGAAAGTACAGACCCAGATCAATAACAATTTGTGGGAAAAAAAAGAATAAGGATTTTACCAACCCGGTCTGGCAGGTTGAGGAACATCGCAACAATCGAACTTTGTTTCAGATTAAATAAAAAAAAAAAAGTTTTTTTTAACTGAAAGTAAGGAGCGACATTAAAAATAAAAACGAACAAAAATTATTCCGTATATGAAAAGGGCTGTTCCCTCCTTAACGCCTCGCTCTTTACGCTAAAATTTTTATTGTTTTAAAAAATAAAATTTTGAGACTGAGTCAAACTTTAGCGTAAAGAGCGAGGCATTGAGGAGGGGACAGCCCCTTTCATATACGGAATAATTTCCGTTCGTTTTTAGTTTTAATGTCACTCCTTACTTTCAATTAAAAAAACTTCTTTTTTTTATTTAGTTTCTGAACGTTTTTGAATTAATGCAGCTTTGATTTTGGCTCACCATACATGAGTAATTAAAAGGAAAATTTGTACATTAATTTTACTTTGTTTTGGCTAAATGGCTTTCTCGAAATTTTCTTCTGACGTAACTAACGACTTAACTTACGTATCGAACTTCTATACTCGTATGTTTTTATTATGTATATTAGGGAGTTCGCCCCCTAGTCTATACCTCACCCTGTACGCTAAAGTTCGAGTTTTGTTCGAATCATAAACCCCTGAATCACAAAGGCCGGTTAATTAGAATAAATAGCTCTTTTGAAAGTACTAAAAAAATTATCGTAAAGAGCTAGGTATTGACATGAGGGTGAGCCCCCTCATATACGTAATAATTTCTGTTCGTTTTAAGTTTTTATGTTGCTCCTTACTATCAGTTGAAAAAAAGTTTTTTTTTATTTAATTTCTGATCGTTTTTTAAATAATGCTGGGAAATCTGACGTCCCTTTCATAGAAAAGTCCTTTCCCCCAGGAAAAATCCTCCATGGAAAGATCCTCCCCCGTATCCCCCTACTCCGACACCCCCCCCCCCCACCACCACCACCAGAAAAAATTACTCCTGAAAACGTCTGTATACTTCCCAATAACCAATACTATGTGTAAACAATGGGCAAAGTTCATGACTTTGCAACCCTTCCCCCATGAACTCTGGGGGATTAAGTCATCCTAAAAGACATATTTATTAGATTGTCGACTATGCTGAACAAAATGGCTATCTCAAAATTTTGATTGGGTGATTTCGGGAAAAATGAGCGTGGGAGGGGGCCAAGTTGCTTTCCAATTTTTGGGTCGCTTGAAAAGGGCACTAGAACTTTTAATTTCCGTTCGAATGAGCCCTCACACGATATTCTAGGACTACTGGATCCATACGATCACCCTGGGAAAAAAAATAAAAGCAAATAAAAACGCATCCGTAATCTTTCTTCTGGCAAAAAATACAAAATTCCACAATTTTGCAGATAGGAGCTTGAAACTTCTTTATTAGGATTCTCTGATACGCTAAATTTGGTGGCGTGAGTTTCATTAAAATGATATGACTTTTAGGGGCTGTCTCCCCCTTTTTTCGAAAACAAGGCAAATTTTTCAGGCGCGTAACTTTTGATGGGTAGGACTAAACTTGATGTAACTTATACATTTGAATTCAGTATGAAAATATGATTCTTTTCATGTATCTATTGGTATCAAAATTTTGTTTTTTAGAGTTTCGGTTACTATTGAGTCGTGTCGCTCCTTACTTACAGTTCGTGACCACGAACTATTTAATAGTTTCTTTCCAGTCATAGCAAACACTTTCAAGAGTAAAGATGCCGCAGAGTCCAAATTTGGTATTAGATTTAGTGCTGAGTTATGCTGAAGGATTTGAAAAATTCCATCTGAGCCTAAAGTACTGTCACAAATTGTTCGTAAAGTTTTCAAGCAGTGATTATCTTCAAAAATGAAAAGTCTGCAACCGGTTTCAGCGATGTAATTCGTAGAGTTACGGATTACAGATTCAGTTCAATAATATCTTTGTGAAATTGAACCAAAGCAACATCTAAGGCTAGCAAAGTCCTCGTAGAAGACGGTCATGGAGACGTGCACAATGGGCAGCTTGCCCAGGAGTGCTACAAACAAACAACAAACAACAAGTCCTCGTAGAATCTAAGCAGAGCTTTCCGTCGAAAACAGATTCCCAGAGAACCAAGAACCAAGAAATAGGAACCAAGTAGTTTTATGCGAGCGAATGAAGCCTAAATTGACCGGCCCTAAATCCTTCATTTTACCCAGCTTAGTATTCAAACCCGAATAGAATTATACCCTGGGATTCTCACTTTAGGCAAAATAATTGATAAGATGATTTGTCTTTAGTATGTGTCTTGGCTTTGTTAAAATGAATTTATCATATGCTGAAAAAAAAGAACCACTGATTACAGTCAAGTTAAGTTGGTGAACAAGACGACTTCTTAGCTATGCTTTTTCACCAGAGATTTGAGAATAATCATGAATCAATTCTTGAAATGACTAATATTAGCAGGCTAAAGTTTTACTGGGTCAGCATTAATGTGAGTTGTACCTATATATTATACTACTATAACACCTTTGTATTATAAGTAGGTTATAATATGAATTATATTCTGTTCATTTGAAATCGTATCGGAAACAGTTTTGCCGGGAAAAAAAAAATTATATCGTCTTCCTTTATTGGGGCTAGGACTCAAATTTACGAATTACCAAATTTACCAATGTACACAAGGGCTGTTTAGGGGATTAAATCTTTTTAGTTTGATTTTTACTCCTTAATTTTGATTCTCACACAAAAATAGAGCTTCATTCTCATCACAGTTTAGATCTGCAGGCAGTTTAAAAATATTACAGATAATTCTAGCATCGACAAAAGGACATATAGCTATTTGCAAAGCCCTTGGCAAAAACAAAGGAAAAGCAAATTAAGAAAACAAGAAACAGTAAAGAACATATCCAGTCACTCCTAAATTGCAATGTTTTACGGAAAGCGTTTCCTTTGTAGACTGTTATATATTTTCATTATGAGTTAAGGGGGCCACTGAAGCTTGGCTGAACTCTACCCTCTTTTACGAAGAGCTGTGTTTTAGGCATTTGTCATTTTAAATTGGACCGACAAATTAAAAGTCGATCTTTCGAAGTTAAGGCTCAGTTAATGGTTGAATAGTTACTCTCGAGTTAAGAATAGCTGACGAGAGAGCTTAAAAAGTAATTCAACAAATCAATTTTGTTTTCTTTTTTCCCTTCCGATTATAAGTCTTAGTCTTTCCTTTTACATAACGATTTGTAATTGGTAAGAACTAAAATGTTTTCAAACTTGAAATTCGCGATCTCAATAGGCCTACAGGTTCAATGTCAGTGTTGCAATCTATTAGCTCTAAAATAATGCATCGACAATAAGGGAAAATTGGTGAATAAATTGGAAAACATATGAAAATATAATTAGTATCGAAGAAAATCACCAAGGAAGCAAAATGCAATAGAGCTCAATGTTTTTGTCTGAAAATTGCAGAGCTTCTGAAGACCTAAGTTTGTCAGGGGGCTTTTGTTGTGCAAATTAAATAAAAATAAAACACAAGACCTAAAAAGGTCTAATCGTACGAAATTCAGATTCAAATTAAAATTCAGTAGCCCAAGAAAAATATTTGTTAATTTAGCAACAAGTAAGAGCTTATTTCTTTGGAATATTAATATATATATATATATATATATATATATATATATATATATATATATATATATATATATATATATATATATATATATATATATATATATATATATATATATATATATATATATATATATATATATATATATATATATATATATATATATATATATATATATATATATATATATATATATATATATATATATATATATATATATATATATATATATATATATATATATATATATATATATATATATATATATATATATATATATATATATATATATATATATATATATATATAAATATACATATATATATATATATATATATACATATATATATATATATATATATATATATATATATATATATATATATATATATATATATATATATATATATATATATATATATATATATATATATATATATATATATATATATATATATATATATATATATATATATATATATATATATATATATATATATATATATATATATATATATATATATATATATATATATATATATATATATATATATATATATATATATATATATATATATATATATATATATATATATATTCAGTAAATTTGCTTTGGTATAGGCCCAGTATAGACTAGAGATAGAGTAAGAGGTACCATTTTGCTTACGCCCCTGTACCAAACAGGTTTCTGGTAGGTATAATCTGGTTTGGGGGGTATAGTCTGGTTTGATGGATATAGTCTGGTTTGATGGGCATAGTCTGGTTTGGTTTTTCAAAGAGAGTGACTATCCCCATGCATATAGGTAAACATTTCTACAGGGCATTACACCTTTTCAAAGAGATTCAGAGCTCCTTCACATTCCGGGCCAACCAGATATGTTTCTAGGCCAACCGGACATGGTCTTATACTTTGAGGACTTGTCTTTCACTTTGATGAAGGACAAGTTTTTTTCTGACACAATTTACATGGACCAGATTTCTAATTCATATATTTTTTTGATAACTTGATAGGTGATTTGAATAAAAGGAATTCAAATATTTTGTCTATGAAATAGAAGCTAACTCAATTTGTGAAAAAGGTATTCCATTTGCACAACTCTGATCTGATTGATCGCCCGTATTGTGTATCCGATACTGAGAATTTTTTCATAATTTCTTGAATTTAATTTCTACATCGTATATCTAATTCGTGAAAACAATAAAGAGTTTGTTACTTACTTAGAATTTTGTCATAATTTCTTGAACGAAATGTCTTTTTGTTTATCTAACAGGTGAATTCAAGAAAGAATTTGCTACTTAGTTACAATTTTTTCATAATTTCTTGAATGAAATTTCCGTATTGTGGATCCAAGAGTTGACTTCAAGAAAGAAATTGTTACTTACTGAGAATTTTTTCATAATTTCTTGAATTAAATTTCTACATCGTGTAGCTAAGTGAAAATTGTTTGTGATGAAGAGAAAAAAAAGTTATTTTCTTGAGAATTTTACAAAATTTCTTTAATGAAGATAATATACTGTATATACTATATTTTTAAACAATATATATTTAGTTAATTAATTAAATATATTACCATAAATTATCTTATTAAATTTAATTATTTTGTATACAAGATTTGACTTCAAGATAGAAATTGTTACTTACTGAGAATTTTTTCATAATTTCTTGAATTTAATTTCTAAATCGTTTATCTAACTCGAGAAAACAATAAACAGTTTGTTACTTTCTTAGAAGTTTGTCATAATTTCTTGAACAAAATGTCTTTTTTTTTATACAACAGGTGAATTGAATAAAAAATTAGCTAATTATTTAAAATTTTTCATAATTTAATGAATTAAATTTACTTATTGTGTATACAAGAGTTGACTTAAATAAAGAAATTGTTACTTACTGAGAATTTTTTAATAATTTATTGAATTAAATTTCTACATCATGTAGCTAAGTGAAAATTGTTTGTGATAAAGAGAAAAAAAAGTTACTTACTTGCGATTTTTTCATAATTACTTGAAAGAAGTATATGTACTGTATATCCAAGAGGTGGAATAAATAAAGAGTTTTTTAATTACTTAAAATTATTATAATAATTTCCTTTATTAAATTTACTTATTTTGTGTACAAGAGTTGACTTAAAGAAAGAAATTGTTACTTACTGAGAATTTTTTCATAATTTCTTGAATTAAATTTCTACATCTTGTATCTAAGTCGTGTAAACAATAAAGAGTTTGTTACTTACTTAGAATTTTGTCATAATTTTTTTAACGAAATGTCTTTGTTTATCCAGCAGGTGAATTCATTGGAGGGAGGAGTCATAAAACCCTCCAGGAACCTAAAACCCATGAACATCTAAAAAACTATGTCTGAAAACCCAAACAGCTAATTAAATATTCTAATTCATGATTTCAGGCACGTAAGGCTCAATAGTAACCGAAACTCCAAAAACGGAATATTGATCCCAATAGATACAACAAAAATGTTCCTTTAGTATCTACGCAATTAGGCTAAAAATGAAGATATTTATGCAGAGTTTCAACTAGCTATGGCTAAGTTTGCTAAAGACCAGCTATTTTCTTTCGAAAACACACAAACTAAAAAAAAATGTTCAATGTTACTTTAGTACCTACTCAATAAGGCTAAAAATGAAGATAGTTATGCATATTTTCAACTAGCTATGGGTAAGTTTGCTAAAGGCCAGCTATTTTCTTGTAAAAACACACAAAATAAGAAGAAAAAAATTCAATGTTCATCTTGTATATATGGACTTATGGTAAAAATTAAAATAGTTAAGCGGATTTTGAACTAGCTATGGTTCAGTTTGCTAAAGACCAGCTATTTTCTTGCAAAAAACACACAAAATCATAAAAATGTTCAATGTTCCTTTAGTACCTTCGCAATTACGCTAAAAATGAAGATATTTATGCAGAGTTTCAACTAGCTATGGCTAAGTTTGCTAAAGACCAGCTATTTTCTTGCAAAAAACACACAGAATCAGAAAAAATGTTCAATTTTCCTTTAGTACCTTTGCAATTAGGCTAAAAATGAAGATATTTATGCAGAGTTTAAAGTAGCTATGGCTAAGTTTGCTAAAGACCAGCTATTTTCTTGCGAAAACACACAAAATCAGAAAAAAAGTTCAATGTTCCTTTAGTACCTACGCAATTAGGCTAAAAATGAAGATATTTATGTAGAGTTTCAACTAGCTATGGCTAAGTTTGCTAAAGACAAGATATTTTCTGGAGAAAACACACAAAATCAGAAAAAATGTACAATGTTCCTTTAGTACCTACGCAATTAGGCTAAAAAATGAAGATATTTATGCAGAGTTTCAACTAGCTATGGCTAAGTTTGCTAAAGACCAGCTATTTTCTTGCTAAAACACACAAAATCAGAAAAAAAATGTTCAATGTTCCTTTAGTACCTATACAATTAGGCTAAAAATTAAGATATTTATGTAGAGTTTCAACTAGCTATGGCTAAGTTTGCTAAAGACAAGCTATTTTCTTGCGAAAACACACAAAATCAGAAAAAATGTTCAATGTTACTTTAGTACCTACGCAATTAGGTTAAAAATGAAGATATTTATGCAGAGTTTCAACTAGCTATGTCTAAGTTTGCTAAAGACCAGCTATTTTCTTGAGAAAAAACACAAAATCATAAAAAATGTTCAATGTTCCTTTAGTACCTACGCAATTAGGCTAAAAATGAAGATATTTATGCAGAGTTTCAACTAGCTATGGCTAACTTTGCTAAAGACATGAACCTTTTCCATAAAAATAGCTCTTAATAGAACTTTTTAAGCGTGAACTCCTATTTTTCAGACGAAATTATAGAAAATATCTTCAATACATGATTCTCTGATTATAATGTATATTTTCAGTTAGAAAAGCGTGGTTTTGGTTCAAAAATGAACCATTTCCATAAAAATAGCTCTTAATAGAACTTTTTAAGCGTGAACTCCTATTTGTTTATCAAATTCGTTTGGAGAAAGAGGGTATTGGGGGAGGCGACAATTGCTCTCAATCAATTTTGATTCTTAAAGAGGAACTAGAACTTTCAATTTCCAATTAAAAGAGCCTCCTCTAAAGTTTATACAGCCACCCTTCCATAAAAACCTCATATGCCCCTGGAGTAAAACTTACAACCCTAAAACTGTCAACCTCGAAGGCCTTGTTGTATGATCTTGAGAGTAGTAACAAATTACCTGAGTTAACAACTCCTTCGGGCCTCCAAAATTGACCCCTCCCCTCCCTGCCCTCAGAAATGGGGGAACGAAGGGAACGTTAGATCCTATTTTAAATTGACAATACTTATCAAACATCACTTGTGTATTATACAGATCATATATCTCATTACTCCTTTTTAAATGTTAATCAAATAATTCTGATTATAGTGTCCGATTTTTTTGTCTGCTTTTCAAAATGTTCGTATTTGGAACTCTGTCAGTTAACACTAAGATGTAAATTGGGTAACCCTCTCGCAATAACAAAAGGCTTAGCAGTGATTATATCTCATTGTCGGGCGATGATCAGAGTTGTGGATATACAAAAAGTTGGGTTGATCTAAGTTTACTTAGAGTGGCGCGCCACTCTAAGTGAACCTAGATCAACCCAACTTTTTGGATATCTCTCTCACTATGACTCTGGTTGTGTGTCGTGTCTGTGCGTGTACCTCCGCTGTCTCTGATTGGTCGCTAAAAAATGGGTGTTGTCTAAAAAACCAGTCTGGTTGAAAACGTGGAGTTTTTGTACTGCTCACTTTTTTGCAATGTGTAGGAACCAGTGGGGAATCCCTGCTCGTTTGGAAAGGTGCCAAGGAAAGGCAAGTAAATAGCATGTAGTTTCAAAACGTGTTTAATCACGTTTCTTCCCCGCTCGTTTGGAAATGTGCCAAGGAAAGGCAAGCAAATAGCATGTAGTTTCAAAACGTGTTTAATAACGTTTCTTGAATGAAGTATCTGTACTGTATATTCAAGAGGTGAAATCAATAAAGAGCTTGTTACTTACTTACAAATATTTTCATAATTTCTTGAATGAAATTTCCGTATTGTGTATCCAAGAGTTGACTTCAAGAAAGAAATTGTTACTTACTGAGAATTTTTTTTATAATTTCTTGAATAAAATTTCTACATCGTGTAGCTAAGTGAAAATTGTTTGCGATAAAGAGAAAAAAAAGTTACTTACTTGCAATTTTTTTCATTATTTCTTGAATGAAGTATCTGTACTGTATATCCAAGAGGTGAAATCAATAAAGAGTTTGTTACTTACTTACAAATATTTTCATAATTTCTTGAATGAAATTTCCGTATTGTGTATCCAAGAGTTGACTTCAAGAAAGAAATTGTTACTTACTGAGAATTTTTTCATAATTTCTTGAATTAAATTTCTACATCGCATATCTAAGTCGTGAAAAAATATAAAGAGTTTGTTACTTACTTAGAATTTTGTCATAAATTTCTTTAACGAAATGTCTTTTTGTTTATCCAGCAGGTGAATTCAAGAAAGAATTTGCTACTTACTTACAATTTTTTCATAATTTCTTTAATGAAATTTCTGTATTGTGTATCCAAGAGGTGACTTCAAGAAAGAATTTGTTACGTACTTACAATTTTTTCATAGTTTCTTAAATGAAGTTTCTGCATTGTGTATCCAAGAGGTGACTTCAGGAAAGAGTTTGTTACTTGCTTACAATTTTTTCATAATTTCTTAAATGAAATTTCCGTATTGTGTATCCAAGAGTTGACTTCAAGAAAGAAATTGTTACTTACTGAGAATTTTTTAATAATTTCTTGAATTAAATTTCTACATCATGTAGCTAAGTGAAAATTGTATGTGATAAAGAGAAAAAAAGTTACTTACTTGCGATTTTTTCATAATTTCTGGAATGAAGTATCTGTACTGGATATCCAAGAGGTGAAATCAATAAAGAGTTTGTTACTTACTTACAAATATTTTCATAATTTCTTGAATGAAATTTCCATATTTTGTATCCAAGAGTTGACTTCAAGAAAGAAATTGTTACTTACTTAGAAATTTTTTCATAATTTCTTGAATTTAATTTCTACATCGTATATCTAAGTTGTGAAAACAATAAAAAGTTTGTTACTTACTTAGAATTTTGTCATAATTTCTTGAACGAAATGTCTTTTTGTTTATCCAACAGGTGAAATCAAGAATGAATTTGCTACTTAGTTACATTTTTTTCATAATTTATTGAATGAAATTTCCGAATTGTGTATCCAAGAGTTGACTTCAATAAAGAAATTGTTATTTACTGAGAATTTTTTAATAATTTCTTGAATTAAATTTCTACATCATGTAGCTAAGTGAAAATTGTTTGTGATAAAGAGTAAAAAAAGTTACTTACTTGCGATTTTTTCATAATTTCTTGAATGAAGTTTCTGTACTGTATATCCAAGAGGTAAAATCAATAAAGAGTTTGTTACTTACTTACAAATATTTTCATAATTTCTTGAATTAAATTTCCGTATTGTGTATCCAAGAGTTGACTTCAAGAAAGAAATTGTTACTTAGTGAGAATTTTTTCATAATTTCTTGAATTAAATCTCTACATCTTGTATCTAAGTCGTGTAAACAATAAAGAGTTTGTTACTTACTTAGAATTTTGTCATAATTTCTTGAACGAAATGTCTTTGTTTATCCAGCAGGTGAACTCATTGGAGGGAGGAGTCATAAAACCCTCCAGGAACCTAACACCCATGAACATCTAAAAAGTTATGTCTGAAAACTCAAACAGCTAATTAAATATTCTAATTCATGATTTCAGGCACGTAAGGCTCAATAGTAACCGAAACTCTAAAAAACGGAATATTGATACCAATAGATACAACAAAAATGTTCCTTTAGTAGCTACGCAATTAGGCTAAAAATTAAGATATTTATGCAGAGTTTCAACTAGCTATGGCTAAGTTTGCTAAAGACCAGCTATTTTCTTGCAAAAAACACACAAAATCAGAAAAATTTTTCAATGTTCTTTTAGTACCTTATCAATTTTGCTAAAAATGAAGATATTTATGCACAGTTTCAACTAGTTATTTGTAATTTTGATAAAGATAAGGTATTTTGTTGCGAAAAAATAAAAAATAAGAAAAAATTCTCAATTTTCCTTTATTACCAACGCACTTAAGCTAAAAATTAAGATATTTATGGAGAGTTTCATCTAGCTATGGATAAGTTTGCGAAAGACCAGCTATTTTTTTGCAAAAAACACACAGAATCAGAAAAAATGTTCAATTTTCCTTTAGTACCTTCGCAATTAGGATAAAAATGAAGATATTTATGCAGAGTTTCAACTAGCTATGGCTAAGTTTGCTAAAGACCAGCTATTTTCTTGCGAAAACACGCAAAATCAGAAAAATGTTCAATGTTCCTTTAGTACCTACGCAATTAAGCTAAAAATGAAGATATTTATGTAGAGTTTCAACTAGCTATGGCTAAGTTTGCTAAAGACCAGCTATTTTCTTGCGAAAACACACAAAATCAGAAAAAATGTTCAGTGTTCCTTTAGTACCTACGCAATTAGGCTTAAAAATGAAGATATTTATGCAGAGTTTCAAATAGCTATGGCTAATTTTGCTAAAGACTAGATATTTTCTTGCTAAAACAAACAAAATCATAAAAAAAATGTTCAATGTTCCTTTAGTACCTACGCAATTAGGCTAAAAATGAAGATATTTATGCAGAGTTTCAACTAGCTATGGCTAAGTTTGATACACACCATCTATTTTCTTGCTAAAACAGAAAAAATCATAAAAAATGTTCAATGTTCCTTTAGTAGCTACGCAATTAGGCTAAAAATGAAGATATTTATGCAGAGTTTCAACTAGCTATGGCTAAGTTTGCTAAAGACCAGCTATTTTCTTGCGAGAACATACAAAATCAGAAAAAATGTTCAATGTTCCTTTAGTACCTACGCAATTAGGCTAAAAATGAAGATATTTATGCAGAGTTTCAACTAGCTATGGCTAACTTTGCTAAAGACATGAACCATTTCCATAAAAATAGCTCTTAATAGAACTTTTTAAGCTTGAACTCCTATTTTTCAGACGAAATTATAGAAAATATCTTCAATACATAACTCTCTGATTATAATGTATATTTTCAGTTAGAAAAGCGTGGTTTTGGTTCAAAAATGAACAATTTCCATAAAAATAGCTCTTAATAGAACTTTTTAAGCGCGAACTTCTATTTTTTTTATCAAATACTTTTGGAGAAAGAGGGTATTGGAGGAGGCGAAAATTGCTCTCAATCAATTTTGACTCTTAAAGAGGAACTAGAACTTTCAATTTACAATTAAAAGAGCCTCCTCTAAAGTTTATACAGCCACCCTTCCATAAAAACCTCATATGCCCCTGGAGTAAAACTTACAACCCTAAAACTGTCAACCCCGAAGGCCTTGTTGTATGATCTTGAGAATAGTAGCAAATTACCTGAGTTAACAACTCCTTCGGGCCTCCAAAATTGACCTCTCCCCTCCCTGCCCTCAGAAATGGGGGAACGAAGGGAACGTTAGATCCTATTTTAAATTGACAATACTTATCAAACATCACTTGTGTATTATACAGATCATATATCTCATTACCCCTTTTTAAATGTTAATCAAATAATTCTGATTATAGTGTCCGATTTTTTTGTTTTCTTTTCAAAATGTTCGTATTTGGAACTCTGTCAGTTAACACTAAGATTTAAATTGGGTAACCCTCTCACAATAACAAAAGGCTTAGCAGTGATAATATCTCATTGTCGGGCGATGATTCAATCAGATCAGAGTTGTGCAAATGGAATACCTTTTTCACAAATTGAGTTAGCTTCTATTTCATAGACAAAATATTTGAATTCCTTTTATTCAAATCACCTATCAAGTTATCAAAAAAATATATGAATTAGAAATCTGGTCCATGTAAATTGTGTCAGAACAACTTGTCCTTCATCAAAGTGAAAGACAAGTCCTCAAAGTATAAGACCATGTCCGGTTTGCCTAGAAACATATCTGGTTGGCCCGGAATGTGAAGGAGCTCTGAATCTCTTTGAAAAGGTGTAATGCCCTGTAGAAATGTTTACCTATATGCATGGGGATAGTCACTCTCTTTGAAAAACCAAAACAGACTATACCCATCAAACCAGACTATACCCACCAAACCAGACTATACCCACCAAACCAGATTATACCTACCAGAAACCTGTTTGGTACAGGGGCGTAAGCAAAATGGTACCTCTTACTCTACTGAGGTATCAAGGATTGTGGGTTTCTCGCGTCCCTGTTATTTTATTAAACCGCAGTCAGCAAATACCCCCTCCACCTCTCCCTGAATAGAGTAAATCCTTTCAGCACGAAATAATCTTAAAGGAGTTTATTTTAGGCATACACAAATGTGCACTAAATGACGAACGGGTATTTGACTTATGTCCCATCCGTCCCTGAAGGTTGTTTTGGGGCCTCTTCTTTAAGCAGTTCATTGATATGCCTCCTGTAGGTGCTTCTGTTGTCGGCCAGGCGGAGGACTTGTGGCAGGTGCAGGGTGAGAAGTTTTCTTTCCATCTCTTCGGAGGGCGACCTCTGGGGCGAGAACCGTGTACTGGTCCATCGAAGGCTATCTTCGGGAGACGAGTGCCAGCCATGCGTTGGGTATGTCCAAGCCATTTGAGTTGTTGTAGTTTTATTTTGTCCAGTATTGTGAATCTGACTTTCAGATTATGACTTTCAGATTTTCATCGGAGGCGTACAGCGGGTCGTGGTGAAATGGGATGTATGTTAAATATTGTGTTTTTGCCTTAAATTTGGATGTAAAGAGAAAAAAATATCTTTTCCAATTCAATTTTGGCAGAGAAAATGATAACAAATTCAGTTTGGAGTTTGGAGTTTGAGATTCTGTCGTGGTAGGTGATACCAGTGATGCGTCGTAGGGATTTGGTTTCAAAGGCAGCTAGGCGACATTGATCGTCTGTTTTAAGTGTCCAGGATTCACAGGCATAGATGGCGATCGGAATAATGAGGGAGTAGAAGAGTCTCGTTTTGAAAATTGTTGTTAAGTTCTTATTCCTCCAGATGGGCATCAGAGCTTTAAAACTGGAGTTCGCAAGTGTCAGACGTCTCTTGATGTCTTTGAGTTGGTTGTTATCAGAAGTAAGTAAGCTCCCAAGGTAGGTGAAGTCTTCCACCCACTCAATGGTATCTCCACCGAGCTGAAGGCTGAGATTTACCTGTGAATCGATCCTGCGTGAGCAGCGCATGGCTTTATTCTGATTAAATGCCAATCCTAATAATTCTTTCCAAGATTCTCGTTTTCATCGCTTAGTAGCCCCCTCTATTAAAAGTGCCAACTATCTCATATGAGTTGTCAATTCTTGATAAGTTCCTACACACCAATGCTCCCATTTCTACTTAACTCCGTCGTAACCTTATTATTTTAGTATAGTTTCACAAGGAACAGTGAACATTCCTATAATCCAAAAGATCGATTCTATTTGACCTCATGAATAAGGAAATCCAATGAGCTTACAAAAGAAATAAATATTATCGAAAACTCTTTCTCTCCTTTTTTTATTTCCTCACAAAAATATGTTTGTTTGAAAGCATATTTAATGATTGAGAAATAATAAATAATACGAGGAAGGAAATGTTTTACCTTACTTCTGAACTCGCTTCGCTTCAATTGCTGCTTTGTCTGCATAGAGGTTCAATCAACAACTAAATAAAATAAAAGTTCAAAATAGGGATAAAATCCTTTTTAATAGACAGTGTATAGAAATTCACAAAAATACCAGATATTTCGGTCACATATACAGTGACCGAAATATCTGGTATTTTTCTGGATTTCTATACACTGTCTATTAAAAAGGATTTGATCCCTATTTTGAACTTTTATTTTATCGTTATCGAAAGGCAGTGTGGTCTCCGAAATTATCAACAACTAAATACTTTTCTTATTTCGTTCGCGATTATTAAGTTTTAAATAAACACACTGATTAGACGAAAATCATTCAGGGAGAAAAATTAGGGTTAAGGATTAATAAGTGAAATCAAGGTGGAAAACCCCGAAAGCCTACTAGTACAAGAGATAAGCAATAAACAATAATTCATGCCAGTTCTTACACGCTTTATGTGAAATAACTTAGTCTTTCAGCTTTCTTGCTTAAAGGATTTTTTTTTCGAAAATATCGCATGAAAGGAAAATAACGAAGTTTTTATGCCGCTATTAAACTGTAATTAGGAGGTTTTCTACTTTCGGGAAAATCGATACATATCCTTTGAACAAAAAGCTCATGGCTAACGTTTAGGAACAAAACAAGGAGGTAATTTAACATTGTGTCGAAAGTAAGTATCAAACATAGTTTACCTCTAAAATTTTACCTCTCAGGGAGCTTGCTAATTGACACTGAGGAATTTGGCTTCCAGGGTTTCCGCGATAATTTGTCACTAGATTTATACACAGCATAAATAACTTGATTTTTCTCTGTTGTTCTCGAGGCATTGCCCCTTTCCACCACCTGATGTAATCTCGGAGCGCCATGCATTCCGCAAAGTTCTGCCACGCTTGGGACATTTTCGCCACGTTTGGCACACGCTACCTGGTTCACATGATTTCTAAAAGTTAGCGACATCTCGATTATTTTGCTACGGAGAATCCATAATCCCGAGTCAGTGCCAAATATACATTTATTAGAATATATGAAAAAAATTAGTACAAAATTCAAGTGCTCAGAACTTACTAGAATCATGCAAAATGGTGGTAGATACTGCAATTGAAATAGAAAAATTGACTAATTGACGTTGAAAAAAAAAATCAAGTTTTACTACTGAAAGTAAGGAGCAATATTAAAACGTTAAGTGAACAGAAATTATTCGATATATGAGGGGGCTTACCTGTCACCAATACCCTGCTCTTTACGCTAAAGTTCAACATGTTGACTCAATTCTTTAAGATCCATTCTTGAAAGACAGGGATCGTTTGATTAGAATTAGAACCTTTTTCAAAAGTTCTTAAAAAACTTTAGCGTGAAGAAAGCGGTATTGACCAGGGGGCAGCCCTCCTCATATACAGAATAAGGTCTATTTGTTTTAAGTTTTCGTGTTGCTCCTTAATTTCGGAAAAAAACCTGTCTTTTTCAAACAGTTCGTGGTAACGAACTGTAAGTAAGGAGCTACCCGGCTCAATAGTAACCGAAACTCTAAAAAACGGAATTTTGATACCAATAGATACATCAAAAGAATCAGATTTTTATGCTGATTTCAAATATATAAATTTCGTCAAGTTTAGTCCTATTCATCAAAAGTTAAGCATTTGCCTAAGAAAATTCTCCTGATTTTTGAAAAAAAAAGGAAACACACCCCTTAAAAGTCATAGAAACTTAATGAAAATCGCACTATCAGATTCAGCGTATCAGAGAACCCTACTGTAAAGGGTTCAAGCTCCCATCTGCAAAAATTTGGAATTCTGTAATTTTTGCCAGAAGAAAGATCAAAGATACGTGTTTTTTTTTTGTTTTTTTTCGGGCTCATTTGAAGGGAAATTAAAAGTTCTAGTTCCCTTTTAAAGTGACCAAAACATGGAGGGTAACTAGGCCCCTCCCACACTCATTTTTTTCCCCAAAGTCACCCGATCAAAATTTCGAGATAGCCATTTTGTTCAGCATGGTCGAAAAATATAATAACTATGTCTTTGAGGATGACTTGATCCCCCAAAGTCCCCGGGGGAAGGGCTGCAAGTTATGAACTTTGCCCAATGTTACATATAGTATTGGTTATTGGGAAGTATACAGACGTTTTCAGGGGGGATTTTTTTCTGGGTAGTGAGGGGGGGGGGGGTTGGGGGCTGCGTGGGAGGATCTCTCCATGGAAGAAGTTATCATGGGGAAAGGGACATTGCTATGAAGGGGGCGCCGGATTTCCCAACATTATTTAAAAAAAAGTTCAGAAATTAAATTAAAAAAAAAACAAGTTTTTCAACTGAAAGTAAGGAGCAACATCAAAAATTAAAACGAACAGAAATTATTACGTATATGATTGGGTTCGCCCCTTAGTCAATACCTCGCTATTTATGCTAAAGTTTTTTTAGTACTATCATAAGAGCTATTTATTCTAATTAACGGCCTTTGTGATTAAGGGGTCATTTTTAGGAGTTGGAACAAAATTCGAATTTTAGCGTAAAGAGCGAGGTATTGACTAGGGGCAAACCCCCCAAAAAATACGTATTAAAAATATATGAACATAGAAGTTCGTTCGGTAGGTTAATTCGTAAGTTAAGTATATTTATTACTAATAAAAACGTTCATAAATAAAATTAAACAACTTTCGAGAAAACCATTTAACCAAAAATAAAATAAAATTAATATACAAATTTCATTTTAATTATTCATGTACGGTGAGCCAAAATCAAAACCTACATTAATTCAAAAACGTTCAGAAATTAAATAAGAAAAACAAGTTTTTTTTTAAATAAAAGTTAGGAGCGACATTAAAACTTAAAACGAACAAAAATTATTCCGTATATGAAAGGGGCTGTCCCCTCCTCAATGCCTCGCTCTTTACGCCAAAGATTGACTCTTTCTTGCAACTCTATTTTTTAAAACAATAAAAAACTTTAGCGTAAAGAGCGAGGCGTTGAGGAGGGGACAGCCCTTTTCATGTACAGAATAATTTCTGTCCGTTTTAAGTTTTAATGTCGCTCCTTACTTTCAGTTAAAAAAAAACTTGTTTTATTTTATTTAATTATTTAATAGAGGATAGAGCGAAAGTCTCCCTTCCTCATGTAATATCTGCTTGTATCAAACATAATGTATATCTTTACTTCAATATGAAAAAATCACTATTGCTGAAATGTACTTCGAAAACTTCGTTTAACTTACTTAATCCTCGTGCCGGGGTGGCGTTGAGAGTGTCGTAAGACTTCTCAACGTGGCGGGGTCTAGATAAGATAAGATACTTATTTCAAAGAATCGCAATCACAAGCCTTTAAAGGGCTGAATTCAGATTTCGGAGTCGATAAATCATATAAAAACACGAAAACTGGCAATAATGCAAAAACAGCAGTGAAAAAAAAAATCAGAATGAATAATCAATTGTGAGTCAATAATTTAACCGTAAAAAGTCAATTAAAAGCACTCCTCTCGGTACCAGGCTCTTTTCTATGGTTTTGTTGCAGCGATATTTTGCGCACCTCCGACGAAAGCGCAAAGTAGAGCAGGCTGAATTTATGCCTGGCCGATCAACGACAGAGCAGATATTCTCCTTATGGAGAACGAATCATCGAGAAGGTAAACGAGTTCCGCCAGCAGATTTTTATTTCTTATTTCGATTTCATGGTAGCCTTCGACTCAGTTGATCGAGATTCTCTATGGGATATCCTGTTTTATATTGTTCTCCCGTCAAAATATATCCGCCTACTCAGGGCCGTGCATCAAGAGACTGAGAGCTTTGTGCAAGGGAATGGTAGATGCAGCACGTTCTTTCCAGTAAGAACAGGAGCCAGACAAGGTTGTTCAATTGCTCCTAAGCTATTAACTGCGTTATTGATCATGTAATGACTTGCACAACCCAGAAGTTGAACTTTGGGCTCAAGTAGGGGGATAGAGTTGTCACTGATTATGACTTTGCTGATGACATAGCACTAGTTACCAACTCCAAGATAAAGCTGATCTTGGCTCTAAACATGCTTCTGGGTGAAGCTGCCAGGACAGGACTATCCATTAACTGGAAGAAGACGAAAGTCATGGTAAGTGTAGCCTAAGTCTGACTCAAACAATTTTAATTACTTGGTCGCCGGAAATCCAATCGAAATGGTTGACCACTTCATTTATCTTGGCTCTATCATATCATCGGATGGTTGCATCGACCATGAAGTTGCTACCCGCGTGACCAAGACTTCTGCTGTCTTCTGTAGTAAGCCATGTTTGCAAGAAGCCAATAATTAAACAAGACACCTCGTCCATTCAATCCTGCTATACGGAGATGAAACTTGGCCTGCAACCGTAGCTGTCCTGCACCGTCTCAACATACTTCAGTCCAAGTGGTTTCGGACAATTGAGAGAATCCGATGAACAGACTTTTTCATCAACGACCGCCTACGAAAAATGACTTTCCAGTTACCTTTGTCACACCTTGTTGCCGAGCGGACACTTTGTTGGTTTGGACAACCCAGCTCAGATTTTTTTAGACTTTGAACCAACCAGGTGTGGCTGGAAATTTCCAAGAGGAAGACCCAAGTTCCGGTGGAGTGATAGTCTTGGGAATTTCCTGGACCAAGCTGGAATTTTGCTGTCTGATGCAGAGGCCCTTGCTGAAGACCGCAAGCTTATCTTATCTCTATTTATCCAAAGCCCCAATTAGAGGAGCTTTAGGCCCAAGTTTCCCAATTTCTTATGAGATACACTTTAGACTAATACTGGGGGGCATTTGTCCCCTAACTTTAATTTTTTGAAGAAATGTGTTTCAATTAAGTGTTGAGAATAAGCGGTGAGGGGGCAGCAAAATCCTCATTATTGAAAAACTTTGAATGTAAAAAGGAAAATTAACTTCATGTATTTACCAGTTCAGAGGAAGAGGGGGATAAGATACTTTGCACTACCCCCCAAATCATGATTTACAAGAGGGACTCCTGTCCCTTGAGGAATTAAAATCTATTACCCACAAATTTCTCTCAGAAAAATAGAGAGAAGAATCATTCAAACAAAACTTAAATTAGATTATCTTTTCTAAGTAATGAAAAACATCGTGCCTCCATAACCTACTATTTTTTCTGTTTTTCTTTTACCTTGCTGTGTCAAAGAGTAACAATTATAGCCCATTATGAGCCGAATGTGTTCGAAGTGATACCCTTTAGGTTTACCTTATAGAAAAGCCTCATAAAATTCATCAGTTTCCAAGGTGAAACTCCCATGCGGTGACACATTTTATTCTTCAGCATATATTTGGGTAGTCTATGCCTTAGAAAAAAAAAATTAAAAACAGAAGTAAATAAATATAAAAAAAAATATTTCAAGTAATATGATAAGAGTAACAATAAAGCTAAAAGCGAACAGAGCTTGACCCAAGTATACAAATGGCTGCCCTCCCTCTAAACCCCCCCTCTTTGAGCTAAAATTCAACTTTGACTTTAATAAAAACCTATTGAAACATAAAAAGATGTGGCCAATTCGTAATCGCAAATACTTTATTTATTTATTTTCTTGGAAAATTTGAATAGAAAAATTTTCAGTTTTAACTTGCCCCATGTATTAAAAGAAGCACACATATCTCCCATTTCTCTCTAAAAATAAAAAAAAAACACAACGAAAAATAAAACATTTTTCTGTTTGCTTCATTTCTGTTTGCTTCATGTTTTACCGTCAGCAAATATTTTTATTAAAAAAAGGATCGATTAACTTATTCATAAGGGAAGCAAGGGGCTAAAATGGGCAATGGTGTGGGGATATGATGTCGCATATTTTGAAAAGGGAGATGGGGGGTTATAGGAGGGGTAGCCTGCGTTTTGTCTTCAAAGCAAAGAGTTTTCATTATTTTGGAACAATGATGATAAGTTTTGCTTCCCATGGAATTGAAAGGAATTGTAGAATCGTAAGTTTTTTCTACTCCCCCGTGTACATGTCGGATACGCTAAAACTTTTTTTTTTACGAAATGGCAGCAATAAGGCTCGTTTTAATTGGGTATAAGCTCGAAAAATTTGTGGTCACCCTCTTAACTTTTCACAGAACTGGCCAGTTTTGTGTACGTAAGTACAATCTCAACCTCAAAACCGTAAATACCTCTTTCCTGAAACAAACTCCTGCGTATTCGGCTTGTAGCTACCATAGACGTATTATTAAATAGACACCAGACGGCATGGGAGTTTGTGAGTTCCATGCGCTTTATCTTTTTTGTCTCCAGTAAACGCGTTAATTTTGAAGTTCGATTTCATTGAGAATGGTTATTTCATGTTGCAAGAAAAAACTTGGTGACAAACCTTATTTGCGCTTTCACAGGTATGTTATTTTTTATAAGATGCTTCTTTCTGATATTATTTTAGATGTGGAGATGTTAAGGGAAATTATCTGGGGGGGGGGGGGATTTTTACCAGGTTGGAATTGTTAAGAGTATCTTTTCGTAGGGGGAGATTTCCAGGGGAGAAATTCTCTAGGGGCAATTTTCTGCGGGATCAACTTTATACTAGGGGGTGGGGTATGTGCGGAAGAACTTTTCCACAGAGGAGGGGATTTCCTGCATTGTTTTAAAAACAAACAGAGATTCTTTCAAATGAAAGTGCGTTACGAAAAGTTTTCATCCGAAATTGACCGCAAGAAAATTTCCTGGATGGGGGGGGGGCTATTTTACCTGGTAAGAACTTTCAATGGAGGGGGAGCCGGAATTCCCGCTATTATTTTATAACAATCATAAATTAAATAAAAAAAACAAGTTTTTTCAACTGAAAGTAAGGAGGAACATCAAGACTTAAAACGAGCAGAAAGTATTACGTATATGAAAGGGGGAGGGGGCTATGCCCCTCCTCAATACCTTGCTCTTTATGCTGAAGTTTGTCCTTGTGTCCCAATCCTTTAAAAACTACTCCTAAAAGACAAGTACCATTTAATTAGAATAATAACCCTTTCCAAAAATTCTAAAAACAAAGTCAAAATTTAGCGTAAAGAAAGAGGTATTGAGGCAAGAGCAATCCCACTCATGTAAGTGGTTCCTGATAAGGGTTCCTGATAAGGGTTCCTGATTGCGACCAATTTTAGGACTTGGCTTCTCATTATTGGTTGCTGTGGTAAAAGTTGCCACAATAGCCCTATCCAAGAAAATACTAAACGTCTGTTAAGCAGTGTTTTTCGTATAATTCTTAGGGAGTTTTCAGAACATTGATAAAGCTTTTAAAACTGAAATATCAATACGGAGCACCAAATATCATAATCAAATGTCATCGCTTTATGGCATTGTCCAAATAAAACTTATTTTTAACTTGATTATCCTTGTAAATTCATTCTTTGTCTTTCTTTCCATTCTTAAACCAATGTTATATTTACCTTTTGCATTATTACAGCCCACTATATATACATTTATATAAATTTATATGCAGTGTTACCGCCATACCAATTATTCTCCTTTCCTTTTTTATTCTTTAATAATAATTTCTGGTCGTTTTGAGTTTGAGTTTTTGTTGGCTTCTATTTCTACTGATCTTAAGTTTAATATGGCCTTTACTTTTCTTTAAAAAAAACTTTCTTTTTCGTAAAGTTTTCGTAGTATATATATATATATATATATATATATATATATATATATATATATATATATATATATATATATATATTATATATATATATATATATATATATATATATATATATATATATATATATATATATATATATATATATATATATATATATATATATATATATATATATATATATCGGCGCGTACAAACAGCTCCTCTCATTTGATCTGCCATCAGCGGTCCAATTACCCTGGAACACATATTTTGGCAGAAACTTTCTCAAAATGCCTGTGAAACCAACTTGAGACTTCGAAAACTATTTTTAATTCCTAAAAACATCTAATAATAACATTGCACTACTAATTACCAATTTTCATATATGTATTGGAATAAATTAATTTAAAATTAGTTTCTTTAAAATTTAGTGTTACAACGTTGAAGCCAAGTATCGCGTTCAAGAGAGATCTGACTTATCTACCCGTGAAAAGATCTAATGTCGCTTATGTTTATACCGGTTTATACATTCTCTGGAGCAATCGCACCTCGGTCCGGGTTTTTATAATGGGTGAGATAGGGAAAGATCATACTGTTATTATATATACTGTGGTAAAAAGCGTGAAAGACGCCATCTTTCTGCCATATGATGAGAGAGCTATGATGATATATTAGTCATTGTTCTCAGACCACTGATCAGAGCAGAATGATGAAAGACGTTTGCATAAAAACGACAAAAGATGTAAGATCTTAGTTCAAAGATTTCACTTTTAAGCGTTCTCTGACTAAATATGTAAGATCTTAGCACATTGATGAGTGAATAAACGGCCCTATTACTTTCGACGCGCTCAGATCTAGCAAGCGTTTTCATCCAGTGTTTCCACTTCTCCCGATTTTTCGGGAGATCTACCAAATTTCTAATCCATCTCCTGACAAAAAAAGATACCGAATTTTCCGAAAATTTCCAGAAAACTTAATCCCTGGAAAATTTTACTTTGTAGTCATTCTTTTTTTTTTTTTTTTACCTGACCGTTGTCTGTGGTCCTTTAGGGATTTTTCCTAACGTTTCAAACAGTTGAGGCAGCGCGATTTGAATTTGTTGGCATATGTTTGAACATTGGCCATTATCCATTCCTCAGCGGTTGCATTGATTTTCTTTTTTTAAATCGTTTAAGCACCTTCAAGGTTTGTAATTAACTAATTATTATCAATTCATAAACTAGCAACAGGTGTCATCTTGCACCAAACCGACAACGCTAAGTCCACCCGAAAACGCTAAGTCACTAAACCAACCCACCCTTGGCCTATATTAAAGACGCTACTCGTTGCCAGGGTGGTCGAGAAGTGCCATTGACAAAGAGTGGCTGGAACATTCCGATAGTGCCAATGATGATGAAGTAGTAACTCTGACAGCCGTGGATTACTATAAATCGGCTTTGAGTGATAGGCACCACCGTGGAAACAAACGGTTCCCAAACTTAGCAAAGTTTGTACAATACTTGTTCTCCTTGCCATTTTCGAACGTAGCTTCAGAAAGACTGTTCAGCCTACTCAAGGAAGTAAGGACATACAGAAGGAATCGTTCGGCAACGGTAACTCTGGCTTCCATGATTCAGACGAAACTTGGAATGAAACGAGCCGGAGTTACAGCAGACACACTGACGGTTGACCAGTCCCTCAGAAAGAGGCTAAAAGGAGCAGTAGTGTCTGCCAGCACAGCTGAGTCACTGCATGATCAGAGTGGATTGCTCACATAAAAAGCCATGCGATACATACAGATTATGAATGTAATACAGTATACGTTTTCGAAAGTTTTGCTAATTTTATACTTTTTTTCAGTTATATGTTATATGAATATTAATGAGCTGCGACTTCGCATTTTCTCATTTTCATTTGTGAATAACTGTTTTGGGGATGGTGGTAAAAATTTATCCGCTTAAATCATACTCAATAATTAAAGGCCTGGTGTCCCGTAATTCGTCCAGATTTTCTGTCCGCCCTCCTGAACTTAGCGGGCTGTAGTGTGGAGCCTGAAAGGGTGAGAAAGGTAGGGGTAGATGAAAATGTCTTAATTAAACTGCTCTAGAGACTGAATGAAATATGGCTGCACGTAGTTCCAAATTAAATACATTTCAATTCAAGCTTCTAGCTGCTTCCTTTTGTCATGTTTGACAGAATTGATTGACAAATTTTCTTTCCGGAATCGCAGCTGGCTCCAGTAAATCTGCGCTCTGAACTTTTAGAATGTGGTACTTTATTCGCAAATCACTCGAACACCTTCAAAAAATCCATACAAAATAAAAAAATTCTTACTGAAAATTCTACCAAATCCTGAGAGCCATCCTTCGATTTTCTCCCGAAAATCGTCAAGATTTTACAGATTGTTTGAAAACAAAAGTGGAAACATTGGTTTCATACGAGTTCTGATTTGGTATCTATTTTAAATTATAAATCTATGGTAGCTACACAACTGCATTTTCCTTTGTTTAGCCAAACACAACGCTTGGGATTTATGTGTCATTTTTCACAGCATTCTTGTATGACGAAAGACAGAAATTATGTTAATGATCCCGAAATATCATTCGATAGATGACAGAATTAGTTACCAATCCAAGGGCCTTGGGTCTAGACCATGGTTCGGCAACCCGAGGGCCGCAAGCAGCCCGTGAGGCGTATTCGTGCGGCCCGAAAGACCCTCGCCGCAACGCACCTGACGGACCATATTACTCATTATAACAGTACAAAACGAAGTGAAAGGGGTGCCATCTAGCATTCTGCCATATAGCATTCTCGAAAAATCCGTAAACCTCATTCAGCATAGTTAGTTTGATTTTCAACTGTTCAGACCAATTGTTTTGGTATTATACAATTTTTGAGCAAACCTTTCTCAAAGTTTGGGAAATACACCCCAAGAGATACTTTGTATTTGGGTTGTCTTTGTTTATTCTTTTTTAGTTCAGTAAAATTTAGCACTTGGGGTACCAAATGAGAGCCAAACTATCTGGTCATGTTAGGTGGTCATCTTGTGGCGAAACATTCAGAAGAAAAAAGGACGCTTGATTTTGCAGATGGGTGTCATCTGATACACAGTGGGATGGAAAAATATTGTACACACTGGGCAAATTCCCTACATATACCAGATGAAACCCATCTACAAAATCGAAGGTGATTTTTTTTTTCAAAAGGGTTTAAGTACATCCTGGTAGTCAAAGGAGCATAAATTCAATATCTCAGGAACAGAATAAGTATTAAGTTTCCACTTTCAGGGAAAAAGGGGGGGGGGGTAAAACTAAATCAAAAGGTACAATACATATCCGTATTATCAAAAGGGTTTATGTGCAATTTCCCCGGAAAAAAGGGTAGTACGTTGGAACTTTTAGAGCATATTATTGGGGATGTTTAATTAAATAAAAAGACTCTGTGTCCATCCAAATTTTTCATAAGGGCATATGACGGCATCTTAGGAACGGATAAAGGTATTAAGTCGAAATTTATGGACCTCTTGAGGGGTATTTATAACTAAATATGGATGTTGAAATGGTCTATCTGCAATATATATGGGATCGCTAAGGATGTTAAGGCGAAACTATCAAGGGATTTTGCCAAGTATATTGAACAAAATCAATATGTACTCTGTGCATGCAGGTTGTCAAAAGGGCATATGAACAATGTCTGAAAAACAGCTGACATCAATAAATTAAACTTTTGAGGGCTGCTATAACTACTACTTATGCAATTAGTACTACTGCTGTTGTGACTTTTTCAAACTGTGACTGCTTTTAACTGTTTGAATTTGTGACTACTTGCAATTGCAAATACTTGTGAATTTGACTGATTGCGACTACGACAACAACTAATTGTAGCTTCAATTGCCAGTGCATATGACTTTGACTGCATCAACTACTTTGCTATAGCAAACAACAAGACAATCCCTCAAAACTGGAGCAATACCAAAAAGACAGGGATAGACTGGCTGGTAGGTTTTCGAGCACAACTGTTACTACGCAAGCCTGAACCCACAAGCTTAGGCATGCAAAGAGCTTTAACAGAGTCAACATTGAACGGTTCTTCTCAAACCCAAGTCAGTTCAAGAGAAGCTTCATTTTAATGCATGTGACATATATAAATATGGCTAAAATTTTATAACCACAGTTGACATTCCTCCTAAAGGGCATAGGGGGAGGGGTCAGATGATATTGTGCAAGGCAATATCATCAGACAGAGCTGTCCTTGTGTTTGTGACCATGGTCGGGGCTGTTTCTGAAAGCAGTCTGTATTTACCACCTTAATTTATAATTCCAAGGACGAATTCTACGCCTCATATGCTAACTGGTGTTCCAGCAAACTCAGCAGGGGGAATCTCTCCATCCAGCTGGATCAGTCAAGATCTATTTTTGAAATATATTCATCACCTCAAGGATATATTCACATCGTTCATTTTCAAAACTGCAAGAAAGCAGTAGAAGATACTGGTATCAATTTTGTTTGGCAAAATACAAAAATGAAAAGGGCATTATTACAAGTTCAAACTGAGTTTGAAAACCGGGTTTCTGATTTCACAAAGATCTCACGTAAGATGGATATTTTCGAAAACTCCTACGCATTGGATATCAGTAAACCAACTTGGTGGATTCCTATGAAAGTGTGGCTTCTGAAAACTGCAAGGAATTAAAAAGGTTTGCTGAGCAATTAATTACTATGTTTAGTAATACATATATTTTTTAGCACACTTTTTCAATTCTGAATTATCGAAAGAACAAACGTTGTTCTCGGTTATCGGACATATATTTAGACACAATATTTCACGTCTCTCCTACAAAAATACAAGCTAATGTAAAAAAACTGGCAAGTCAAATGCAACACCGGAAATCTCATTGATTGTATTAACTACAAAAAATGTAGAAAAAAATACATTAAGAGTTTTATTTTTAAACCTAAAATGTTTGTATGTAAATATTGTAGGTGTACTCTCCTTATTATAGTATACCTACAATACTAGACTACAGTGTAATGACATGTGCCCTAAGTACGGCCCGCGTAATATCCCGACGTAAACTTTTGGCCCTTTTACAACAAAAAGTTGCCGACCATCTTACATGAAATACATAGATTGTAATTCAAAATAGTTACTATCCAACAAATGGCTTTATGCAGTGACTTTTCCCTTGAAATCAAAATTTTAAAACGCACCAAGGCCCTCCCCAAAGAACGTTCGACCTCCTCCAACAGAAATTTTAGCTGCACCCTTGAGTCAAAACTGTAAGTAGATTTATGATAATAATTGTTCATATATATTTTATACTACCATTAAAATAATAGCTACCCACTCGAATTCAACTAAAGCCTACATTACAATGGAAAGATTAAATACAAGGTTTTAAAACTAACTATACTTAGTTGATTACAGAGTATGTTCAAAACTACTCATTAAATTTGCCATATTTAAAATCATTAAGACGGTCTGAGATGAGATGATAAACGATTTTTCAATTACTCAAATATGATTACCTGTTGCTCATTATTTATCATTCTATCTAGATGAAAAATGGAGTTTCACAAATCTAAAAGGCCAGGTTGAGGTTCTGGCTTTTATATTTAAGCGGTATAGAAGCCAAGGTAGTTAAGACATTTAAAAAATTGGTACTGGTGCATTTTGCGGGCATCGCTATATATTGTATCAAGGAAACCATTCACGAAACCCGTCAAACGGACCATTTGCAAGAGCCCGATAGACCGCTATAGATAAATGATTGCAAAGCCGTGGTTTCTCAATGAGTTACAATATTCAAACGATTGTTTTTTGGGGGTTCGGAGGGAAAAGGTACCTAGGTTAGGTATTTAATATATGCTGTGCTTTACCCCCCCCCCCCCTAATGTGCAAATATATAGCCCAAATTTGTTTCTAAACTATTTTATATTCATCCTATTTTATTTTATTTTATTTCATAAGCATTAACCAAACTTGACTTCTTCGCAGTGCCCGCATAATGCACAAGTACCAAAAATTTGACGTTTTACCATTCCAGTAATTGACACTAAACTTTGCATCCTACTAAGAAAATTATCTAAAAATGGAAACTAAAAGAAAGACAAAAAGCTTTTGTTGATTTTTTTTTAACAAAGCAATTTTCAAGACCTCCAAATAAAAGTGTCCCTAACTAGTATGCTCTAATAATAATAAATAACTATCGTAATAACTAATAAATAATAACAGCTAAAAAAGAAATAATAGTTCGCAAGGATAAACTAAAAAACTATCGCTGATTTTTTTTCTTACAAAGTAATTTTCAAGAGCTCCAATCAAAAGTTCAAACAACTGGATTTTGCATGTACAGTTAAATAAGCAAAGTCCTTAAAACTCTGTTCACGTAATTTACCAGAATCTACCAAATAAAATAATGATATAAAAGTAATAATTCCTAATTAAAATACATTTTGAAGATTTCTGATCTTCCTCACAGTCTGTCACCTCACTGCAAGGCCGTACCCAGGATTTTTTTTCGGAGGGGGTTTTACTAAAAAAAAATGTCGGGGGGGGGGGGCGGGGGGTTACACAAAAAAACTAAAAAAAACACATACAAAATTCGTTACTGGTGCATTATGTGGACACTGCTAAAGAAGTCAAGCTTGTTTAATGCTAATGAAATAAAATAAAAAAGGATGAATATAATGGTTTATAAGCAAATTTGGGCTATATATTTGCAAATTAGGGGGGATGGGGGTAAAGCATACCATATATTAAATACGTAACCTAACCTAACCTAGGTATCTTTTCCACCCTTAAACCCCAAAGAACAATAATTTAAATATTGTAACTCATTGAGAAACCACGGTTTTGCAGTCATTTATCTATAGAGGTCTCTTGAGAATAGCTTGTTTGACGGGTTTTTCGTGACTGGTTTCCTTGTACAATATATAGCGGTGTCCACATAATGCACCAGTACACAACATTTGTTTATATCCATTTTTGTTACGTGTTTTCGAGTCAGACAATTTTTTTTTTGGGGGGGGGGGGTCAAACGGGGTAACCCTCCCCCCCCCCTGGATACGGCCCTGCCTCATTATGTATCAGTCTTTTCTTGTGAAAAGATTACGTAAATATTTTGTAAATCTTTTTGAAAGGATGATCATTTGTAAATATAGGTGGCATACTGCGAGTGAAGGCATTTTCTTTGCCGCTTATTTCAAAATTTTTCTTTGAAGAAATAACAAATACGCGAGCTGAGTGACTAGTTTGGTGTCCACTGTTAGAAGCAAGCTAAAAAATTCGTTTCACTTTAACGGTGCATAGTGCACCCGAAGTTTCACTCTGGTGGCGTTTGTCCCCATAGCAGTAGAAACTACGGATTGTTCTGGGTACCCGGCTGACTGACCGTATTTCAAACAGTAGGCTGTACGAAAAGTGTGGTTCTTCCCCACTTTCTAGGGCTATAATGAGAGAAAGGTTGAGATGGCTAGGGCATGTTCTGTGGGCGAAGGATGACAGATTGCCGAAGTTTGGCCTTTTTGGCCAACCGTCTAGGGCTAAACGGAAAGCAGATCTATTTAGTGAATTCTAATTTTTGTCTTTATTTGTTTCATAATAATTTGATATTGTACAATTATGGTTGAATTTAATATTTTCCTAAAATTCACATTTTTAGCCATCTTATTTTGTACATATATATGTAAAAAATCTTATTTTTAGCCATCTTATTATACACACATATACATATCTAAAATGAAAATATTTTGTGTTTTTGAATAGTAAAAATAAATTCAATATGGAATTTCACTACAACAAAACATCAATATTCTTCAAATAGGTACTCTATACTGACCTGTAATGAATCATGAAACTATCATTATTCCACAGCAGTCCATCAAGTAAAAGTATCGATAAGACAATCATTCACTTTCAACCATAAGGGTATAATTATCTCAGCCAAAAGACGGTTATAAGAAAGAAAAAATTTAATTTGTGAATACTTCGAAGATCAATCAATCACAAAAACTGCTTTGTTCGCAAACCAATAATATACTGCGATTAAGTCAAGCAGTCGAGAAAAGCTTTTCCCCATTGCTCTTTTTGGTGTTTTGGGAAAGACTTGAAAAAGAATAATAGTTAGCAGAGTTCGTCTTATTAAGATTGCAGCAGATGGGAGGCAGTCGATGTTTTTATTCACTTTTTTTTGTTCTTTTTCAGCTAAAACAGATCTTTCAGTTTCGTCAATATTTTTGTGTTTGCCACATATTGTCGAACTGTTCTAATAATTTTTTACGTGTCGCTTTTAGGCTGAAGAAGAACAACAACAAACAACTCTTTATGTATTCATCTGCTCATTCCAAAGTTCTTTATGCAGAGTAAGGATGGAATATGTTTTTTCCACATTTTTATTTTATTTCACATTTGTCATATAATAGGACTGTCAGGCCCCGAGATCGATTAATAAGAAGAAAACATAGCCTAGGCTTATCGGTTATTGACAGTTAGGCACGACTTCAGGAAGGGAGGGCTCTGGGTATGAACGCTCATTTGCAACATTTTCCGTCTTTCGATAATTTTTGTACAATTTTGTTTCTTTATGTTCTTAGACAAATTGACCTATGCCATCGAAAAAAAAAGCCCGCGAAACAAAATTTTGGGTAAATACTTACCTTAAGTTATTACCATCGTTTTCTTTCTTGTTACGCTAAGAAGGTTTTTATATTTTTCCTTTATATTTAATTCCTTTATTTTTGCTTACAAGGCTTTTTTTGGATTTTTGACTTACAAGGCTTTGTTTGTTTTTAGATCCTTTCTGCTTTAAAAGTAAAAGTTTTTTAGTAAATATATAGTGATGCCTCATTAGCTCGATGCTTCTAACTGCTAGAATGTAAGGAATTATTGGATTTTATACTCTGTTCCCAGAAAGAATTAATTATTAGGAAAATTGCCCAATTATGCTGAAATTGCTGATGTCCTTAGCAGAGCTAAATTAGTTTTTTTTACTCTGGAAACGATTACTGATATACTCATTCCAGACAATTATATCCATTTGTTAGATTAGAAATATCAATATTTCAATATTAATTGGTCAATATTCAATATTCCATATATCGGAAACTATGTTTCTTGCTGCAATTTATTATTAAAATTAGAAACTATGAAAAGGATGATGTGAAAACATGCTCAGTTGAGTTTTTCTTAGAGAGAAGAAAGTGATAGAGACTGAGAACATTAATGGAGCAAGGAGAATTAAATAAAAGAGGGAACATGCATTTTGAAAATCTTCTTAGTAAATGCTACATTACACACGTATGCTAGAATGCTTAGAACAAACAAAATTTAATTGTTTAATCTCAATTTTACTTCTATAAAACTGACAAACACAAATTACATTACTCGCATTTATTAACGGAAACCCCACCCAAAAGGAATATCACAGTTTTTCATAAGGTCAGCACAAGCCTTATGCAGATAGGTTTATCTTCTCGATTAACGGATATACAGCTTTCAGGCCATCTTCAAAAGATTCTCCTGTTGACTTAGATCGACTTTTGAGCTGCTCCTGGCAGTAGCCAGAATAAAATAATTAGTTAATTTTTGCCAATTTCAACAATTGCAAGATGACCAGGGCTGTAACGCATAACCGATTCCAAAACAATTTATTTTACCTGCAAGAAAAAAAGAAGTGATTACTATTGAAGCAATGATTTGTGTTCAAGTTGTAGAGAAGGCGTGCATGCAAAACTCGGGGGTTGGGTGTGAGTGAGTGAGCCTACACTCCTCTCCCATGAGATGTTAAGATTTTTATAATTCCCATAATATCCTGCATTTTTTCTACAATTTCTCCGATTGTCATGATTTTTGGAATAAAAAAATTTATTCGTTAAAAAAAAAAAAAAAAAAAAAAAAAAAAAAAAAAAAAAGAATTACCTCCCGCAAAGCTCCATGGCCTTGAAATGTAGCTACAGATAAGAAATTTTAATAAAATGGGAATGGGAACATTCTTTTTTTTTGTACAAGTAATGATATGCTACTGCTAACAACTCACTACAGCACCAGGCCATCTGGAACCAACTTGATTGCACTCACCTATCCTCCACCCCCAAAGTCTCACTCTTTATCTCCTCCGAATAAAGTTCCACTTTATTTTAAATCCATTCTTCCAACCTCTTCCCACCACATTCGGAAACGACCTGCTTTCGTTTGTGCTCCAGATGAATGGACACAAAGCCCAATTTTTGGTAATCTCTCACCCTTCAACTGCAAAATCTGGCCTAGCTATTTTGACCTTGCTTTCATCGCAGGCCCAAAAAATAAGATTGGATCACATCTTTCGTACAGCTTATTGCTTACACGTTCAGCCAAATGGGAATCTTAAACAATCCTTGGGCAATGCCTCTATTTAGTATATTCCCGTCAACCCTTTAAAGTACCACAACTTGAGAGCCATACTTTACAAATAATGTTACCGCGACTTCCAATGCTTTAATCTTGGTCCGATTAAATAAAAAACAAACAGATTTTTTCAACTGAAAGTAAGGAGCAATATTAAAACTCAAAATGAAAAGAAATTATTGCGCATATGAAGGGATTGCCGCCCCTCCTCAATACCTTGCAGCTTCCTATTCTAAGTAAACAGCCCTTGTGTTTCAGGAGTCGTTCTTAAGAAAATCGGACAAACAGTCAAACTTAGCGTAAAGAGCAAAGTATTGAGGGGGGGACCCCTTGATATACGGAATAATTTCTGTTCGTTTTGAGTATTAATGTTGCTCCTTATTTTCAATTAAAAAACCCATTTAAAAAAAAAATTCGATATTTTTTCAAATAATGCCGGTAAATCTGGCTCACCCTCCATTAAAAATTCCGTCCCCTCACTGGAAACTCCACGGGAAATTCCCTCTGGACAATTCCTCTTTGATGAAAATCCCCCTCCCCCCAGCCTGAAAAATTCTCTTTAGCATACTTTCATTTGGATAAGACTTAAGTTCTAATCGCTTTTCCGAGCAATCCGAGAATCCGTTAAAATTTCCGTGAAAATTTTATCCCAGAAGTTCAAACCGGCTGAAAATTTCCTCTTGACAATTCCCCCCGAACATCTCCACGCGCAAAATTGAGTTGGCAAAGAGAAAGTAAGATAAATAAAAGAATTTCGTATAGGAGTTCTGTCAAATCCCTCCATTCTAAAATTTCCCCTGGAAAGCTTATCCTCGAAAATTTCCCTCCCCACGGAAAATTATGGCCAAGGAGACCAACCCTAAGAACAAAATACCCCCCCCCAAAGTGTCTGTATACTTCCCAATAACAATACTATATGCAAACAATGGGCAAATTTCATAATTTACAGCCCTTTCCCGACGGGCTATAGGGAGTCATGTTACCCCTAAAGGCACAGTTGTTAGATTTTTTCAACTATGCTGAAAAAAAAAACGACTAACTCAAAATTTTGATCGGACGACTTTAGGGAAAAAAAGGGGCGTTGGAGGCGGGCTAGTTGCCCTCCATGGTCACTTAAAGGCCACTAGAACTTTTAGTTTCTGTTCGAATGCACCCTCTGCCGATCTTCTAGGACCATTAGTTTGATACGATCACCCATGGGAAAACAAACAAAAAACAACAACAACAACAAAAAAAAACAAAAACAACAACAAATAAATATGCATTCGTGATCTTACTTCTGGCAAAAAATGCAAAATTCCATTGTTTTGTATGTATGAGTTTGGAATTTCCACAGTAGAGTTCTCTGATACAGTGAATCTAATGGTGTGATTTTCGTTTAGATTCCTTGGCTTTTAAGGGGGCTTCCCATCTTTTTCAAAAATCAGGCAAATTTTCTCAGGCTCGTAGCGAGTTACGCTGACTATTGAGCCGGGTCACTCCTTACTAACAGTTCGTTACCACGAACTGTTTGAAAGCTTATCTTCATGTTCTAACCTTTTTTTTTCATCTGTAACAAAATACTCTATGCCTTGACTAATAATGCTACCCAGATAAGTGAACCTGGTTAATTTTTTTTTACCTAACATCCCCCATTATTCCCCATTTATTATTAATCTAATTGACTTAGTCTTCGTAACATTAATTTACCACCCTATTCTCTACTCTGAACTTTCAAAACCTCAAAAAATTCATTCCCTTGGCTATCAATATTGAGATTTACAATCAAAATTACAACTGAAGCTCTAGAAGCACATGAAGTTGGCTTAGCTAGGGTTGGTTTGAAATAAATTCAGAAAAAATAGATAAAACAGTGAAATATAAATTAATTTTCGAACGTTAGAAGAAAACCGTTTTAAATACAGCTGTAACCTAAATTTAATTAAATTATAATATGATTTATTAAAAGTTTAATTCACCAAGTCTGTAACTTGACTGTCTGTAACTTATTGCCCTGTAAGCTTATTGCCCTGTAATATTGCCCTAACTAAAATTGCCCTAACTTATTGCCCTGTAAGCTTTTATAGAAATAGCTTTCGGGTTACTAATATTGTTGTGATCAACATAACTTTCCAGCAGATCGACTTAAAAAAAGCACCAAAAGTATTAGAATTATTTGGGAAATGTAAGGAACTATAGGAAAAACCTTAAAGTTTCAAAATTTTCTGGAGGACACGGACCCAAAGGCCCCCTTCATGCGTACGGGTATATAACCCATTTAGATAGGACCATGCTATCTGCATTATTTTATGCATTCCTAGTGAACCGACATTGGCAAGCAACTTCCTAATTTTAGGACCTACTATAGAGCACCACCTGGTACTAAATGGTCACCATGAAGGGTCGAAGGTTTTGACGGGCAAGGAATATCCCTTGTACAAAAAAGAAAAAAATGTTTATATCTGACATCTGATAAGAGCGCAGAAACTATTAGAAAGAGCTACAACTCCCAAAAATGTTAACAATCGTCCTTTAGTTCAGGGCGGATCTTGAGAAAAATCTTAGGGGCCCAATGTCACAAGGGTGCCAATAAGCAAAATCTTGGGGGGGGGGGAGGTGTGACAAGGGTGCCAATAATATACCAAATTGAAAAATTTATTTTAAAAAAGAATAACAACCAGAAAAAAAACAAGGAATGAGGGCGCTAGAAAAAATCTTGGGTCCGTCAGTGCTTTAGTTTAATTTCCTTTTGAAAAATTACATGTATTTTTTTATTTGCACATAACCTACGGATCATAGCTACAAAATATAGGCTGAAAATATAAAAAGAAACAAGTATTTTTTATAGAGGTTGCTGATTCCAATACAGAAAGAAATGATTTCTCTTTTACTTTCCTTTTGCTTTTCGAGGACAAGGAAGTACATGGAGTTTCCCTTCTTCTGCGAGATTTTCCTTTCTATTTTAATCTGGATAAAACTAAGATTTTATTTTCGAAAGCCCAGCTTTGGCTACACCATATCCTACATTTATATTTTAAAATTTAAATTCAATTACATAAATTTTAGGATTCAATGAATTATTTATTAGTTTTTATCAAACAACAATTTTAAAATTCATATTTAAAATGTAAATTAGTCTTACCTTACCCTAGATTTTATTAGAAACGAAAGATCTATTTTCCTTGCCTTTGGATACTAGACCAAAAATGAACATACCTATTTACATAACCATGTCATTTCTCTGGAAAATTTCCGAGGCTCAATTTTGGGTCAGACGCTCCCTCGGAATTAGTCATCTAATTAAATTATAACGGGAAAGGAACAAGACTAAACAATAAAACAAGAAGGGGGGCTGACAGATCAGTCAAATACTGAAGAATAGAGGTAAGTAACATAAACAGCAACTGGAGCCAGGATGACACTTTGTAAATATTGACTTTGAAAAAGACGGAGAAGCTTGTTTAGTATGTTCTGATCTGTGTATCTTACGTCCTAGTGCGCAAATGATGACAGAAATACCATTTAGTTTCGTTGAACGATCTGTTAATGTCATTTTTAGTATTAATGTGGTCAAAGTTTTATTGTTAAACAATTTGGTTCCATTTACTTTCAACTTAGCCCTCGACTGAAGAAGAATGCTGCATATATGATATCCTGAAAATGAAAAAAACTACCCCCTTTACATCATATTGCTTTCTAAAACTATTTTGTGGAACTTTTTTCACCTTATTTGTAGGCCAATTTTTAATTGGTTGAGTTTTATCTATATATTGCTTGTTTATGTAAGCATCATTTATTTTAGCCCAATTTAGATAAGTGCCATTATTTTAGAAATGTCATTGGAGACGTAATACAAAGAGACAAGACCGTACCCAGGATTTTTTCCGAGGGGTTTTACTCAAAACATTTTTTTTGGGGGGGGGGATACTACACAAAATAACCTCAAAAAATGCATACAAAAATTGTTTATGTCGATTTTTGTTTCGTTTTTACGAGTCAGACAAACATTTCGGGGAAGGGGGGTTCAAACCCCGAAACACCCCCCCCTCCCCTGGATAGGCCGTGTAAAGACCCATGGGTACATTATGCTTCTCCTAGATGTGATTACAGTGACTAACAATTAAATCATGTTTTAAGCTATCGCCAATCAAGATATAACGTTTTAGGGAGTGGAGATGCGAGACTTACATTTTTTTTATTTATTATATATTTATATTATATATTATATATTTATATTATATATTTATATTATATTTATACTATAAATTTTATTATATATTTATTATAATTTATTATATTATTATATTATATTTATTATATTATATATTTATATATTTATATTTATATTATATTTTTTATTATAAATTTATTTAGATAATTTCGGAGACCACACTGCATTTCCTTGACGATAAAAAAAAGTTCAAAATAGGGATAAAATCCTTTTTAATAGACAGTGTATAGAAAATTCACTAAAAATACCAGATATTTGGGTCACATATACAGTGACCGTCATCAGTAGTAAAACTAAACTAAAACAATTTAAAACAAAAGTTTATATATGAAATCAAATAAAACGAGATATTGTTTAAATCTCTAATTCTTTTCAAAGCAAAGGCGGAAGCTAGCCTCTTTGACCTTCTTGGGTGCGGTTCATTAGCGTTCAATGATATAACATTTGGACAAAGGTCAACTACATTGGGTGAATTGAACTTTATTCTGTCAGATTTTAATAAATTGTCATAGATAGAGTTCAGCCCATATTCACCTGTATCCCGATTCAAAGCAATATTCTTGACTAAGATTTTCTTTATTTCAAGAGTTTCGCGAAAATTTTGCTTTAAACCCCGATCCCTAGAAATCAAAAGAGACATTCTCGAACAAAATAAAATGGTCTGGAAAATTAAAAATATGTTCTGAAAGGGCTGAAGTATATTCTTCAGAAGAAGTATATTCTTCTGGTTAACCAGAGTTTGGAAATGAGATTATTACAACATAAAGATTCTATTTCTTCGACTTTAAAGCAAGATTCTAAGTCTGAAGAATTTACTTCATAAATTCTTCATAATTTCATAACATATTTTTAATTTTCCAGACCATTTTATTTTGTTCGAGAATATCTCTTTGATTTCTAGGGATCAGGGTTTCAGGCAAAAATTTTCGTGAAACTCTCGAAGTTAGGAAAATCTTATTCAAGATTTATACTTTGAACTGGAATACAGTTAAATTTGGGCTGAACTCTATCTATGACAATTTATTAAAATCTGACAGATTTAAGTTCAATTCATCCACTTTAGTTGACCTTTGTCCAAATATTATATCACTGAACGCTAATGAACCGAATCCAACAAGGTCAAAGAGGCTAGCTTCCGCCTTTGCTTTGAAAAAATTAAAGAATTAAACAATATGTAGTTTTATTTGATTTCGTATATAAATTTTTGTTACAAATTGTTTTAGTTTAGTTTTACTACTGATGACGGTCACTGTATATGTGACCGAAATATCTGGTATTTTCTGTGAATTTTCTATACACTGTCTATTAAAAAGGATTTTATCCCTATTTTGAACTTTTGTTTTATCGTTATATATTTATTATATTTTTTAAATTTTTATTGCTACTTCATAATATTTAGTTTAATTTGGTAACTTTATAAAAAGGCTACATTCATGCTTATATTCAATCAACGTATATTTTTGTTAAACCTCACATGCACGGGGGAGGAGGACTGTTTAGAATGTCTTTTTTTTCTAATTCTGTGAATCCTCTACAGCATCATTCCTATAGGCAAAACAACTTACAATTAGTTGGATCTTTCGTTTTTTGTTATTTTCATTTTGAGTGTGTTTCGAATGTAATAATTTTATTCTATAAAAAGCCAAACTGAACTGAATCGCTTTTCTTTAGTAGAATTAATTTCTGTGATTTTGTTTACATGTATTGTTTTTAACATGCATTGCTTACATGCATTGTTTTTGTGATTTTTTAAAATACATTGTTTGTAGTATTTTACAAGGAATATGTTTTCTTTATGGCTTAGAACCTTTGAAATGCAACATTATCATCATAAAAAAAAAAATCCGAAAATTTGTCGTAACTTTCCATCTCAAGCTTGTCTCACAATAGTTGGAGCAAATTACAATCGAAATTAGGGGGCTTAATTTTGTCTACTAAGTTTTGAAGCCAATGTCTACAAAACTACTCTTTTTTCTGGACATGGTCCTGTTCTATACTGAGCCCTCCATATAAAGATACTATTATAAACCGTTAAGATGAATTTTTTGGTGGCTGTATAACAATACGTGACAATACCTATCAACTTTGCCCGACATTACCTGACATTTTAAAATAACACAAATTAATCTACCAGAAGCTTCATACTATACTAATTTAGCCAATTACGCAATTAGACCAACATTCCCTTATTTTTACACAAAGAAAAACGCCAAGAAACACTAAGTGCTAGATATCGTTGGAATTTTTTTCCTTCGATACTAGCACCAGTTTCCACTCTTATAAGTTATCCATACCCTTTGGGCATAGTTTTGGGCATAGTAACCGTACACTACTACAAGAACAGCGTACTTAACCATAAAAGCTCGGAGTAGTCCCTGCCAACCTGCGCATCATCATACCCCGGGTGACGTGTAGTAGCAACAAGTGCTGCAAAAGGGAATTTGTTTTTGTAATATCTTTGAACTTGGGATAACATATTATACTTTGTTGTAATGACTAGACAATAAGCACTTTTTTTTCTTTGTTCCATGGAAATCCTACTTTTATGGTTCCTAACATTGATTGGTATACAGTTAAAATTGTAGATGCTATGAATGTCCTACCATCAGAACAAAATTCATAAAGTCGAAATTCAGAAGATTTGAGCCTCCACACTAAAACCCAGCAGTTCTATATTCTAGCCAATCAAGCACCTCCGTCAAGAACTATGGAGCAAAACACATATGTTCTGGTTAAAACTAAAACAAATCGATATGAATATTTACGTGCCCCTGTTTTTGCAGAGCTGTACAATCAGAGTTAAATGTTTAAGTTCAATCGTGTGAATTATTTGTGTTAGAAAACGAAAATCAGGAATGCTCTTTTGTTTTTTGACTGAATTTATCTGTATTTTTCTATAGTTCATTGATTTTTGGTAGGCTACAGTACCAGACGATATCTAAGTCAGCAAACCATATAAAACACAGCTCAGAATAAACCAAACAAAGATCCCTCGTTTTTTCTTCTGTGCCAATATTTACGACAACTTGCTCTGACATTTTCGCTTTATTTGTTTGGATTGTCTCATCTATTCAGAATTAGACTTAACATAAAGGGAAGTCATATCTCAAATAAATAATCTTCTGTAAAACAGAGCAATTTTGAGACATGCAGCCAAATCGATCCATTCCACGCCAAATGACGCATAATAATGAAAGTTGACTAATGTCAAATTTTTTGCTAGAATGTATGAGAGCCATGTAGACTGAATGTAAACTAAACGAGATACAGTTTACTGGCGGATCCAGGGGGACCGGGAGACCAACTCCGCACCAAAATTTTTCTGGCGCCCTCATTCCTTTTTTTCCTGTTTTTCACTCGCTTTTTAGAATAAATTTGTCAATTTGGTTAATCCCTTGTCACATTGCCCCCACCCCGAGATTTTGCCTATTGGCGCCCTTGTCACATTGGGCCCCCGAGATTTTAGTCTAGATCATCCCAGGACATAGTTTGCGTTTTTATTGCTTTTGTTCGAAATGTCTAGTTCTATTACCCTGCCTCTCTAGTCGCCTTTACCCATTTTTCAGCTTAATCCGGGTTATCAAGCTTATACAATCTTCTGCAATATTACAAAAAGAATGATGAACAATATTTGTCAAACAATATATAAGGTTTTTTATTTTCAGATCGGATTGTCCTATTATTGATTGCAATGTAATTTCTCCTCTACGAGAAACATTTTAAGTAAGACGTGTTAAACGTTAAGAGGAACAAACTTTTGACAATTACATTTTTGAGAGAAAGAATTACAGTTTTGGCAAACTACAAAATATGTTTCAACTATTAGTTTTGACTTATTGATGCGCAGTACCAAGCAAATCATGCTTAAAGTCAAACAAAGATACAATAAATGCTCTGTAAATGAAAACGAGGGGTTGCCGAATTTAAGAAATTACGAACACAAGGTGGGACGTACCAAGCGTGCCTGAATTTTACAAAGAGTTACCGAGAATATGCCACGCGTCATGGAAGGGTGTGGAGGAAAGTGGGTGAGCCTTCGACTGATAGCAACAGTATAATGGTAACTGAACTTTACATTTGTTGATAGGGTCAAATTGACCTGGATTTACCAATAGGCCCACTAGGTTCGGGCCTAAGGGTGCACAATCCCAGGGGGCACAATGAATTATCACTGAGAGATTTTTTTCTTAATAAAAACTGGAATGATATGAATTATCGTCAAAGCACCAGGTTCACTCTGCCACCGCGCTGTCTATCCACAGAAAAGTGATTCTAAAACAACACAGGAATTCCGTGGCCACTTATTTAACTGTCAGATGTCTCCCAAGAATGGCAGCTGAGAGTTCGGTATCACCTCTCTGTTTCATTACTTTTGGCTCATCAGTTGCGATATGTTTAGTGCTTCCACAACCTCCGAATTTTTGGGGAATTTCTCGAAAATCTCGCACAAACGGAGCGGCAAAAACACTTGGGCCTTGGAGCGTGAAAGCTTTAAATCAGGCCCTGGTGTCAAATATACAAAATATAAATCACCAATTAATTGATACGATTTTCAAAATAAACTTATCGTGGATGAAAGTTAACTATATTAAATGAAAAAACTTGCCATCTAATTAAGCTTTTGCTTATAATACTAATCAATAATAAATTTAATTTTAGTCGAATCGATAATTAACTAATAATTAATATTATTAATTGTTAGTACTTACCATAATTAATAACTATAATTAGTAATTAATAACAAGTGTACTTACAATTCGTTCTAATCAAAGGGAGAAGCTTAAATGTTTCCTTTGTAAAAATAAATGTATTTCTCTGAATGTTGGTCTTTCCGAGGGATCTAGCTTCCAACATTCACTCAAAAGTTCATAAATATCCTTAGGACAATGACCTGGCTTTACTAGTTGCATAACTGCGTCACCACAGGATACTAAGTGCAAATGGTGCAGCACCTCTGAGTCAGTCATATGTTTGAGTGGTTGATGCCTTGCTAGTGTCAAAACTTCCCATACAGTAACAGCAAACGACCAAACATCACTTTTTGTTGTATATTTCCCCTTAAATGAAAATAGCCTTTATTGAAGAAGTCAGCTTCTGATCTTTGGAATAAAGAGAAACAGAGAGATTGCTGTCATGTGCTTTCGTATTAAAAAGAGTGCTTCTACTACATTGGTTCATCTTTGTTACGTATTGTCGCAGGCTAATCACATTCAGATCAAGCGAATTTCAGTCGTTATAATGCTGCCTTTTTTCGGGGTTGTTCCTATGTCAAATTTAGGGCTTTAAAAACGAACAGAAAACCTTATTGGTTCAGTAAAAACAATAAAATCAAAATTTAGATTCACAGCAATTTTTTTTTTTACAAGTAAACTCTGTTTCTCTGTGCTTCAAGCCAGTGACATTATAGGTGCAATCTTGAAATCTGTTAATAGTAGCATCTAGGGATATTGTTTATTATTTTCATTCCAAAGCGCTAGTTAACAACATTTTTATCCATTATTATTATCACACATGCAGCGATAGCCAACCACGGGCCATAGTGCCAAAAATTTAAAAGTACTTTTTGTAGAAAAATCCGAAGTGATAAGAATTGCCATTAGAAGCTGATTCAGGAATGACAATTATGATTTCGATTAATCTTAATAGTAAAAGTTTTTTACAAAAAAAAAAATATATGGGAATTCTAAAAATAGCCTGAAACCACTTAAAAATGGCGTGGGGTCTAAACAAAAACTGCACTCTTAGAATTTCTATTGTCAAAAATGTACCACCGAAAAGTTACAGTTTCCCATCTTGAACAACAAGAAAAGTCTATTTTGCATCACGTTTTTGTCACCGCTAGCAAGGGGGGGGGGCTGGAGAGAGCTGTTTAAGGGCTCCTTTGAAAGGAAGTTGCAATATCTACTTGCTTTTTAATGTAACAAAACATAATATTTAGAATATAACGCAAAATTTGACAAAAAATGCATCTTCAAGATGCACACGCATCTTTTGATGAAAATGGTATAACACATATATCTTTTGGAAACTGCTTTTTTAGGGTATGATGTCATATTTGAGCCATTCTAAAGCCTGACTCTCATTGATTTGTTCTGAACTAGATTCCAACAATGAAAATGCCGAAAGTTTTTTCCTGTGTGGATATATAATTACAAATTAAGAAGCAACCCCTATGTTAACCCCTTTTACTTTTTATATCTTATCTTATTGAACGAATAATAATTTCTTTTCACCGAGCGAAGCTTCGTCCCCTGGTACTAAACGCATGAAAGGCGGAGATTATTTCTATCTCAAAGTTTTATGGTGAAGGTAAATAATTAATCCTTATTAATGATAACTAGCTTTGTGAACTCAAGCCAAATCTAATTACAGAATATATGTTATTGCAAGTGATGAACAAACTTATAGAAGCCCTACACTGGAGTTTTTGAAATGAGAGCTTCGGAGTCTGAATAGAGCTAAGTACATAAGCACGGCTAAGTACTCTTAGGAGTTGGACCGTTTAGAAACAAATAATCCCCGGCTCTGACTGGCGATATGCCATTCTAGCTGACGGAATACCCTGTACCATCAGTAAATATTCACAGCAGCACGATTTAACATTAAAAGCAAAAGTTCAACCTTGGAACCTGTACTTTAGAAGTCGAAATTAAAGTCATACCGATAAATCTGAAAGATTCGCAGTCCATTGACCAAAAATTTCAATAGTGAAAAAATTACTAATTTTTTTGAAAATTCGGACCTGAATTCAGCCCCTATAACAATTTACCAGTTTAATAGCCTTGCCTACAATAGAGTACTACGGGAGCAAATTAACAAGGTGTAGTATTATAAGGAGCTTTTTATCAATCAGTAGAAGCCAATTGTGGAATACATCATAACCATCACATAAACTTGTTTCTCTCTCTTCCCTCAAAAAAGGAAATATGAGTCGATTTTGTTTCTAGTTGCGTGATGAATCTCTTACCCGGTTCCGAAAGAATCATTTTCGAAAAGATAGAATTTTTAGGCATCAGAAAAGGAGGCTCGTGACACAAGGCAATGGGGTCAAGTTTTATAAGCTAACACTTTAATGTATGATTGAGGACATCCGGAAACATCCCTGCCGCAGTGTCGATGTTGCGGTAAAATAAAACCATTCTTTCTAATTTTACTTATACTGGATATCTTGGACCGAGATGGTTTATCAGAAAGTTCGACATGCTCACAAGTTGATGTGTGGCATGATCGGTCAGTAAGGTAGTCACAAGAAACCCATAGTAAAATATTTTTAAAGGATTATTAAAGATAAAAATTAGTATTCAGTCACATTATGAATCTTTCTCTTTAAAATAATGATAATAATAATGAAGAGGATTTTATCCAAAGCGAATCAACCTTACGAACAAGAAACTTTGAACCTTCTTCACCGTGTTAATCTTGATGACGGTTTTACTAAAATTTTCTTTGCTAATTTTCGCCAGATTTTAATATTTAAATCTGGCAACTTGAACTTATTCATTTACAGAACAAGGTTGTAGGCTAATAACCTATAAGAAAATAAAAAAAATATGCTACCCTTCTTACGATATTAAACCCTACAAGAAGCTTACTTTAATTCATGCAGAACAATTCACATAACCATGGATGAACCTAATCTTCATTGTGAGAAAAATACATGAACTTAATACGCATTGTGGTGGATAAAAGAGTGTGATTAACCTAGAAACTAATTGAATTAATGCTATAATTACCTAGCAAATTTCATAAGGTAATGCGTTTCTTCAATAGCCTGATGTCCCTCTTAGGCCTTTAACATGTCCATTCAAAAATGTTCCTGATCTTAACTATATTTTTTTCCAAGCTGGATTTTAGGTCTCTAGAATTCAAGGCTAGAATTTAAATAAATAGAATGGCTTTCCTATATGTCCATACCAAGATTACTGACAGTCATTCCTAGAGAGATAACATGATTTCTTCATGTTACTCCACTGGCATGCAGATAGAATAGGTTGAAAAACTGGCTTAATTTAGAATATATTTCTATCTTTAGAATTTATATATTTCAGGGCGATGAGAAGCACTGCCTAATCAATGCAATTCTTGACCGTGTGAAATTTACCTGAGCTAAAGGCTCCCAGGCCATCCATCTGATAGGTAAACCATAAATTTCCCCGTCCACTTTATAGTAGTCTCCTTCATATACATCAGAGTCAGCCCCAAAATCACAAATCTTGACTTTATAGTTGGCACCGATGATGCAGTTCCTGAAAAAGAGGAGTGATATTTGCTACAATATAAGTCAGTCAATGTGCTGAAGTAACACACTTTTGGGAGTGGTTAATATCTGCACAATACCCTCAGGTGAGGCTTAATCTAGACTAGCTTTTATCTTTTTTTTTGTAATTTCTTCCTCCCTTACCTACTGCAAAGAGTAAGAAATGAAGTCAGTTACCTCATACCCCTTTGTAATTAAGCACTCCTAGCCGAGGGGTTAGCATGCTAGTCTTGAAATCCTTTGTCCCTGAGGACAGGGGTTCGAGTCCCGGTGTCAATGGTTAGGTAGTTTGGAACGGGAGTCAGTGGCGTGATTCTGTAAGCTCAGCCAGAGTCGAAAGTAGAGGAGGAGGTACCAGCGCGATCACGCACCCCTGCTGCCACCTACAACTTTTTTTAACACCATATATTGGCACGAGAACCACGTGGTTTATGGTTTTTTGTCAATGAGAATTTGAAAAACATGAATTTTCTCACATTTATGTCTGTTTTCTTGGATGGTTATGTGTGTTGTTCGATTTATTTGATGTTTTTCATGGATGTTTAATGGTTTTTGTCAGTGAGAATTTGAAAAACATGAACTTTGTCACATTTATGGATGTCAACAGCAATTCATGTCTGTTTTATGGTTTTCTCACTGAGAATGTAAAAACAGGAATTTTCTCACATGGAAAAACAGGAACTTTCTCAATTGGAAAACCATAAACCACGTGGTCCTGTCACGAGTAGCACCTGTGAACTTGATTTACATAAAGTTCGCTGAGAGCGTGCACTTACAAAAACAGCAACATCAACCTTGGAACACCTGTGCTGTCGACCTCAATTCACCTATCGTGAATCAATAATTCCCCTTAGAAACAACAAATTAATTTCCCCTTTCTTGACAGATCAATCAATCAATGACATCATCTGTCAGACTTTAAAAATTTTCGCCTTAGAAACATTTCTCCAGGAATAGATCCAAATCATTAATGTCTTTGCCTCGGGAACAGTTCTACTGGTCGAACTCCAAAGGATATTAATAACCAAAGGACATGGAAACAATTAGGCAAGAAACATCTTAGCGATGAATTGTTTTAGCGCGCGAAAAGGTTTCCTATTAATTTGAAATGCGTTAACGCAGAGATGCCAATAACAAAGGAACACGCTGAATTTGCGTTTAGGGATTATTTGGGCGAAACCGTTTTAGACAGGTTATGGAACTATTTCGGCGAAACAGATAGAGACATTTTAAAAGAAGATTTTTGAAGAGATTTTAGAAGAGAATTTAATGGTGAAACTCTGTGGTCGTTATAATACACAAGTTTCATTTGAACAGTGTTGTGAGGTCCTCTAACCCAACCCCAAAGGGTTCCAATCCTCCTACCCCAACCCCGAAGGAAGCCCCCGGTCCTCAAAGGCCCCCCAAGCTCCCAAAGGCCCTCCACCGGTCCCCAAATGTCCCCCAGGCCCCCAACTGCCCCCCCGGACACTCAAAGGCCCCCAAGCTCCCAAAGGGCCACCGGCGCCCCAAAGGCCCACCCAGACCCCCAAAGGCCATCCCCGGGCCCCCCAAAGGCCCAGCGAGCGCCCAAAGGCCCAACGGGGTCCCAAAGGCCCTCCACCGGGCCCCAAATGTCCCCCAGGCACCCAAAAGCCCTCCCTGTGCCCCAAAGGCCCTCCCTGTGCCCCAAAGGCCCTCCCCGGCCCCCCACAGCCCCTCCCCCCGTCCCCCAAGGTCCCCCCGAGCGCCCACCGGACCACCGACCCACCAGGGACCCACAGACCCTCAAAGGCTCTCCCCGAGCACCCGTCTTTCGTTGATGTGTGTTGTCTGAAACCTATGATTTGGGATGTGTAGTTTGCTACTTCAGGCTTTTCTGAGCTAAGGTTTCCTAGTATTTCCTAGGTGAATGTTGTCTGAAACCAATAGTTTGGGATGAGTAGTTTGCTATTTCAGGCTTTTATGAGCTAGGTTTCTTAGCCTTTCGTTGGTGTGTGTTGAGTGAAACTTATGATTTGGGATATGTAGTTTGCTATTTTTTTACTTTTCTGAGTTGGATTTCTTAGTCTTTCATAGGTGTGTGGTGTCTGAAACCTATGATTTGGGATGTGTAGTTTGCTATTTTCGACTTTTCTGAGCTGGATTTCTTAGCCTTTCATAGGTATGCGTTGTCAGAAAATTATGATTTGGGATGTATAGTTTGCTATTTCAGGCTTTTCTGAGCTAAGGTTTTCTAGTATTTCGTAGGTGAATGTTGTCTGAAACCAATAGTTTGGGATGAATAGTTTGCTATTTTTGACTTTTCTGAGCTAGGTTTCTTAGTCTTTCGTTGGTGTGTGTTGACTGAAACCGATGATTTGGGATATGTAGTTTGCTATTTTTGACATTTCTGAGCTGGATTTCTTAGTCTTTCATAGGTGTGTGTTGTATGAAACCTATGATTTGGGATGGGTGGATTGCTAATTTTGACTTTTCTGAACTGGATTTCTTAGCCTTTCGTAGGTGTTTGTTGTCTGAAACCTATAGTTTGGGATGACTAGTTTGCTATTTTTGACTTTTCTGAGCTAGGTTTCTTAGCCGTTCATAGGTGAGTGTTGTCTGAAACCTATGATTTGGGATATGTAATTAGCTATTACCGACTTTTCATAACCGGATTTCTGAGTCAGTCGTAGGTGTGTGGTGTCTGAAACCTATGATTTGGGATGTGTGGGTTGCTATTTTTTTGACTTTTCTGAGCTGGATTTCTTAGCCATTCGTAGGTGTGTGTTGACTGAAACCTATGATTTGGGATGGTTAATTTGCTATTTTTGACTTTTCTGAGCTAGATTTCTTAGCCTATCATATGTGTGTCCTTTCAGAAAATTATGATTTGGGAGGTGTAGTTTGCTTTTTGGACTTTTCAGAGCTAGGATTCTTAGTCACTCATAGGTGTTTGTTGTCTGAAACTTCGAGTTTGGGATGAGTAGTTGGCTATTTCAGACTTTTCTGAGCTAAGGTTTCTTAGTATTTCGTAGGTGAATGCTGTCTGAAACTTATGATTTGGGATATATAAATTACTATTTCGGGCTTTTCTGAGTTGGATTTCTTAGTCTTTCATAGGTGTGTAGTGTCTGAAACCTATGATTTGGGATGTGTAGTTTGCTATTTTCGACTTTTCTGAGCTAGGTTTCTTAGCCTTTCATAGGTATGTGTTGTCGAAACATTATGATTTGGGGTGTGTAGTTTGCTATTTCAGGCGTTTCTGAGCTAAGGTTTTCTAGTATTTCGTAGGTGAATGTTGTCTGAAAACAATAGTTTGGGATGTGTAATTTGCTATTTCCGACTTTTCATAACCGGATTTCTTAGTCATTCGTAGGTTTGTGGTGTCTGAAACCTATGATTTGGGATGTGTGGGGCTATTTCAGGCTTTTCTGAGTTGGATTTCTTAGCCTTACATAGGTGTTTAGTGTCTGAAACCTATGATTTGGGGTGGGTGGATTGCTACTTTTGCCTTTTCTGAGCTGGATTTCTTAGCCTTTCATAGGTGTTTGTTGTCTGAAACATATAGTTTGGGATGACTAGTTTGCTATTTTTGACTTTTCTGAGCTAGGTTTCTTAGCCGTTCATAGGTGAGTGTTGTCTGAAACCTATGATTTGGGATATGTAATTTGCTATTTCTG